>NC_142521.1:43939714-44093464 GCF_964205215.1 Stylophora pistillata
CATTACTTTTGAAAATATTGCTCTAGAAACTAAAAGTTTTAAATTACCTCTTTCGCAGTGGCTACCTGTATATACTTCCGTACAGCGACACTTGTAACTGTTTTTCCGATACAGAGGTACACAGGTCCCTTTGTTCTTACACGGCGACATCGAGCATGGAGACTAAGATCGAGAAAATCAACTACTTACTTCCTTGATAAAAACCAGTAGTAGTAGAAGTACTACTTTATTTAGACACATTTCACCCGTGAGACTGGGGCTCATTTAAATGTAAACGTGTATGGTAAAATGTAAAATTTGAATATGTTATCTATTCGATAAAAATACAAAACCTAGACTAGAAGATTCAAAAACTAGACTTTACAAATTTAATATGTTAACTACTCGATACAAAGATTACAGCAACAAGAGAGGACGCACTTGTATGTCAGGTAGGTTGTTTCTTAAACATGAAGTTATGTAACGATAAGATTTCTACAAATACTTTGATTTAAAAGTAGGCTGATTTAGCTTACAATAACCTCTTAAGTCATAATTGCTAGAACGCAATGAGAACAATTCCTTGATTTATTTTGGCCCCGTATTAAATGAAGATTTATAAAGAAGGATTAGGGCTTGCATGTATCCGCGATGTTCCAGGGACTTGATGTTTACGATCTTAAGTAGATCGCCAAATGGAGTTGACTTGAGCAGATTCATCAGTGTTCTGATAGCAAACTGATTGGTAAATTCTAGCTTGTTAGAAAGTCCAGGTGAAAGTCTCATTAAACCAGGTTACAAACTTTGATGACGGGTTGATAAAATGACTTAAAAATGGCTTGCGACGAACACAAAAGTAAAGAAAAAGCCACAGAGAGACGTATTTTAGCGTTCAGTTAACAGTTCAATATAACTTGTTCAAACGACCTCGACTGCCGGTTTCGGTCATCATCAAGATAAAACTTTAAAAAATGTGATGATAAAGATAAAACGATAGAAAAAGAGTTTTACCGTAATACTGTAGTGATACCAAGAATGGTTGGTAATGAACTTGTCTGAATGGGTGTAACGATCCGATGGAAGCAGTTCACATAGCAGATTTTCGATGTTGTCAGCCAAATCTGCCAGGTTGAAGGACAAACATGGATCCTTACAGAGACATTTAAATGCGCACTCTGAGGAGTGTTGGACCAGTTCTTTCCAAACATATGTAATTTTCAAATAGGAGCCTTTGTGAGCAAGAAAATTGGCGAAAGCAACCCCATTATGTGGTGATTGTCCTGTGTTTGATAAAGAAATGAAGGTAACCGATCAAAATGATTTTGCTTATACTTATTTATAAGATAGATAGCAAAAAAAACGCGGGTATTACCGTGACCGAAGAGAGATGACACCTTTTGAGGTCTGCAAAGAGCTCGCTGATACAATCAGAGAAAGGAAACAGAAAGATAACAAGATAAATTCCATCTTATTCTTCTAGCTCACAGAGAAATAATTTTCGTGCTGATACACGATTTGCAAACATCTGCTCCAATTAATATTACAATTTCTCTTCATCCATAATTTATTTGTTTTCCCTTTTAGGTGTTTGACTACATTTTTTTTTTCAGAAATGATTATTTTTGTTGAGAGATAAGGCGTAACACTTTGTGGCGATAGCCAAATATTTGTGTTTCGAAGACTTCTGTTAGAACCTAAAAAAAGGACACATAAAGTAAAATTTTACAGCGGTCTAATGCGATTAAAAAAATCGTATACGTCGTTACAAAAATCTTCCGTGAAGGGAATTACCGTTTTGGGCAACAAGATGAGTAACTAGGTGAGTGGTCTTTGTTAAAATCTTGCCACAGGGGTGAAGTTTGTCTTCCTTTATAATGTTTTTCTCTGGCGTCACAAGGTTATTTATCTTTCTTTTTAGTTTCTTTGCTTTACATAAATTAGGGAGAAAATTAAAAAAATGACAGAGAAGAGCTTCAGAGATTAAAATCAACTCGTTTGAATTATGCTTCCAAGGGAAGTTTTAAGAAATGTTAATTAATGTGGTGTGTTAATGCCGGATATATTAAGTGTTGTGGGGTTTTACCAACGTGAAATCAAGCTCGGTCTTAGAGCATAAACCCCAACGGAAAACTATTTAAGTTCCCTCTGGAATCAAACGCTGCTTGCTCACAAACGTCATGCAGAAGTTGAGGTGTGGCACCGTAGGAGACGACAAACACATAGAGCCGTTCGCGAAATTCTAGCTAAGTTTGAATCGAATTCCAATCCTCTTCTGCGTTGCCATTTGAACGAAAGACTCTTATTAGGTCCTTACTTTTGCATGTAAAACCCGTGTTTTCCCCTAGCACAATTATAAACAGCTCTGTTTTTCTATTTTTTTTTTTTTCATTTTTACGTGAAGCTATTAGTTATACTGAAAAGACTTGCATCACGTTCTAATCTCAAGGTTGTGCAGTCCTTGTATGTTGCAGTTTAAAATTAAGTCAATGTGTTGTGGAAATGGTAAATTGGTCAGAAGTTCGTTTCAGACTAATGACCAATCAGGCACTTTTAAATGCGCTCGTGCACGATGCAAAACGTTGCCTAGAAAATATCGGGACCCAAACGACCCATTAAGATCACCGATCACTTCACGTGCACCTCCGTCAATGTAATTTATTACATAACTTGCAGTTATTGCAAAAAGATTTACATCGGCGAAACAGGCAGAAGACTAAGTGACCGATTCCGAGAACACCTTCGCGACGTAGAGAGGAATGACAAGGACACATCGAAACCAGTCGCTAGACATTTTAATTTACCCAATCATTCTAAGCAACATATGGCAATCTGAGGTCTTTCCTTACACTTAGGTAGCATGGAAAGCCGCAAAACTCTGCAACAGAGGCTCATCTTTCAGACCGGCAGTCTAAATCCCACAGGTATCAACGAACGCTTTTCATTCCACTAATTTATTCGTGTTTTTCTCGTTGCCATGTTCCCACCAATCACGTAGCTCCATTTTGTGCCTTTTAAAGCACACACAACCCATAATTCCTCTATTCGCTCGGACAAAGGGCTAACGCTTGAAACGTCAACTTTTGTAACCGTAACGGTGGCCAATTTACCGTTTCAACTTTGTTGATATATTAAAATTATTTCGTTACCCCCATCGACGCAGGGCCAAACAGTTTCTTTAGAAACTATAAGCCTTTATTTAACGTGTAGTGGAGTTATATATGATTTCAAGATAAGCTCGAAATGTTTCCGGCCTTTTAAACCCTAAAAAAATTACTGGTCAAAAAGTAATTGTTTGCTTGCGTTGAAGCCATTTTGTAAGTATTTTAACGTTTCAGACTTACATTTGTCATTAGGTACTATTTCACCTAAAAGGAAAAACAAATTAATTATGGATGAAGAGAAATTGTAATATTAACTGAAGCAGATGTTTGCAAACCGTGTATCAGCACGAAAATGATTTCTCTGTGAGCTACAAGAATAAGATGGAACTTTTCTTGTTATCTTCCTGTTTCCTTGCTCTGATTGTATCAGCGAGCTCTTTGGAGACCTCAAAAGGTATAATCTCTCTTCCGTCGCAGTAACACCCGCGTGTTTTTTGCTATCTATCTCATAAATAAGTACAAGCAAAACTATTTTGATCGGTTACCTTCATTTCTTTATCAAACACAGGACAATCACCAAATAATGAGGTTGCTTTCGCCAATTTTCTTGCTCACGAAGGCTCCTATTTGAAAATTACATATGTTGGGAAAGAACTGGTCCAACACTCCTCAGAGTGCGCATTTAAATGTCTCTATGAGGATCCATGTTTGTCCTTCAACCTGGCAGATTTGGCTGATAACATCGAAAATCTGCTATGTGAACTGCTTCCATCGGATCGTTACACCCATTCAGACAAGTTCATTACCAACCATTCTTGGTATCACTACAGTATTACGGTAAAACTCTTTTTCTATCGTTTTATCTTTATCATCACATTTTTTAAAATTTTATCTTGATGATGACCGAAACCGGCAGTCGAAGTCGTTTGAACAAGCTATATTGAACTGTTGACTGAACGTTAAAATACGTCTCTCTGTGGCTTTTTCTCAGTTTACTTTTGTGTTCGTCGCAAGCCATTTTTAAGTCATTTTATCAACCCGTCATCAAAGTTTGTAACATGGTTTAGTGGGACTTTCACCTGGACTTTCTAACAAGCTAGAATTTACCAATCAGCTTGCTATCAGAACACTGATGAATCTGCTCAAGTCAACTCCATTTGGCGATCTACTTAAGATCGTAAACATCAAGTCCCTGGAACATCGCAGATACATGCAAGCCCTAATCTTTCTTCATAAATCTTCATTTAATACAGGGCCAAACTACATCAAGGAATTGTTCCCATTGCGTTCTAGCAATTATGACTTAAGAGGTTATTGTAAGCTAAATCAGCCTACTTTTAAATCAAAGTATTTAAAGAAATCTTATCGTTACATAACTTCATGTTTATGGAACAACCTACCTGAATTATAAGAGCGTCCTCTCTTAGAAGTTTAAAAATTTACTGATCAATGTTAACCTGATTACCAAGACCAATTGTTGCTGTAATCTTTGTATCGAGTAGTTAACATATTAAATTTGTAAAGTCTAGTTTTTAAATCTTCTAGTCTAGTTTTTGTATTTTTATCGAATAGATGACATATTCAAATTTTACAGTATAATTTTACCATACACGTTGACATTTAAATGAACCCCAGGCTCACTGGTGAAATGTGTCTAAATAAAGTACTACTACTACTACTGGTTTTTTTCAAGGAAGTGAGTACTTGATTTTCTCGATCTTAGTCTCCATGCTCGATGACGCCCTGTCAGAACAAAGGGACCTGTTTACCTCTGTATCGGACAAACAGTTACAAGTGTCGCTGTACGGAAGCATATACAGGAAGACACTGCGAAAGAGGTAATTTAAAACTTTTAGTTTCTAGAGCAATATTTTCAAAAATAATGTTATACCAGCGTACGTTTGTGGCCTATCTGATTCCTGCTGAGCCATCCCTACTCGTCGTTATTTCACTGCACACGGACTTGTTTTTAAAAGTGTAATTTTTTCTATTATTATTTCTTTTCTCTATCCATTTCATATCAGTTAACAATGACTGCAGGTGTTCATCTGGACCAGAAGGAAAACAGCGGTGTAATATAGGTGAGTTATTGTTCCAAAATTTCACCCAGGTCAGCTCCAAATTATGGAGCACAGGATTCGCTTCTTATTTCCCACGAGCGCGCTTAGAATGAATAGGTAGAATAAGAAGTTTGTAATTTACCTACCATGGCGAAATAGAAGTTATCTCCTGGTTTGAAATATTAGCACAATGGCTCAGAAGACGTTTAAAATTCGTCAAATGAAACATTGTTGTGATATATTCAATAAAACTTGATTTAGACCCCGTTCAACACCTAATTTCACCTAAAAACTGAAATATTAAGAGTAATTTTGAAACGGCTGGCTGTAATTTGCTGATATTCGCTCACGTGCGAGGATATGGCCCAAAAACAAAAATCCAGAAGCTAAGAAAAAATCCATTAAAGATTTTACGAGATCGACCCATAAACCTCTTCAACAAAATTTCCCCATATCAATAGTGATTGCCATACAACGTCCACTACTTCAAACTGTAATCATTTAGTGAACACATGACTTTGTGTGAAATTCGTTCGATTGCGAAGAGGGAAGTGTAAGTTGTTTTTTTGAACACTTTGAATATAATCGTGATATAGAAAACCATAGACCTACCACTCAGATGAAACTGAATTTGCCTCTGCCGACAGAGCCAGCACAGCGATCATAAGTCAATGTCAAATTATCAATGTCAAATTGTCAACGTCGACTCGTCGATGTCAAATTGCGTGCCAATTTCCCACGCAAAAGCCTGAAGAAAAGCATAGCAAACAATCACTAACACACAGAATATGTGGAAAAGCTGAAGCTATTAAGGAAATCTGTAAAAAGAAACAAAAGAAGAGAAGAGGAAAACACGATAATTCTCGAACAAAAACTTGGTTAATCATGGGTTTCCTGTTAATTCACCAATTTTTTTTTTTAGTTTCATCAAAAAAGTTACAATTCTTTGGATTTCTAGATCTTCTGCCTGGCAAATTGGTTTTGAAATTGAAAACACGCTACTCAAGCAATACAACGGTCGCACTTGCGCTGACGATTAACCGCTTTGTTTACGGACTGCACCTGAGAGAACAAGAACTTCTAAAATAGAATTTAACATGCAGCATGAATAGTGTTTGGTAACAGTTTGCCGTATTTCCATTTGTTTTAGCTTGTTTGCAAACTCCGTTGAACCGCCTTATTACCAATGAAGCTGGTGGGCGGACGCTCGAAAACATTAAGGCGTAGGCAGTTTAAAGCAAAATCCTTTATGGCGATTAAATTAAGAATAGTAACAAAGGCAAGCACAGACACAAATGTGCGCATGCGTGGACTTGCATACGTTCACGCACGCAGCATATGCACGCACGGAAGCTTGCAAACACACATATATACACGCTTAGGCTGTCGATAAGCTATGCGATGTGCTCATGTTTTGCTCAGGGAACTATTAGAGAGCAAAGTAAGAGTCGCGGTTAAGTAATAAAGGTGAGTATTCACTCACAAACACACACATACACACGCACGTAAACTCTAACGAGGCTAGGTGGATAGGTTAAGGTGGCTAGTACCAGTTTCCTCGCGTGGGAGGCAGGTCGAAAATTCATAACAAATATGGCGGCGCGAGGCTTTTTACGGTTTACGCTACTTTTGTCTTATTTTGTAAGAAGTTTGCCTACCAGCGTGTATTCGATGTATTCAACAGCCACTGCGTATGCAGGAGACAGAAACAAAGATAAACAAGACGATTCTCGGCGACATAAAGGTTGCTTCGCATCTAAACCAAAAATCTAATCTATACGAGATCTCGAGAAAGCCAAAGAGTGATAGTAAAAAGCAAAATTTGCCTGAAGAAGGAACAGACTCCAAACCTCTAAGGAAAATAATATGATCTAACCAGAGTTTGTGAATAAATGCTTAAAGATGAGCCCGGGAGGCTGTCTTTGACGGCTAATGGATGGTTTTGTGAGCAGTAAACGTCTGTAAACATCAGATCGTAGATACTCGCGCGAACACACTCGATAGTCAGCGGTAGTCGATCTTATTAAATCCGGATTTTTAAATGCGTGACAAAGCGCGTGGAAATTGCTAAACTCGCAACTAGTCCATGGGCCAGAGAGGTTCTCCGTACCACTCAGGTGAATGCTATCTGATGAAAGGTTATGTGAAAGACTTTACAAATTCATTTGAAAGCTATCGTGAAAGTGTAGATTTCCCAATTTTTTATTTGAAAAATTGTTGGTCAACATGGAAACGAGGCTAGGGATAAAACGGTTATTTGCAATACCTTTTTTGTTTATCATAGCGAATAAATCAGTACATGTAACATTTAACAGCATTTCAAAACACTGTTTTGGTGGGAGGCGAAGATTTATTTTATTTGATTTGAAAGAAAGCTTAAATGAAACCGTGAAGTCAAACTCACAAGACATCATGAGCGAGTCCCAGGGTAGCGTAGTGCTTCAAAGTTCTTTCACTTCTTAACCTTGCTGTGTCACGACGCTTTAAAAAAGACGGAAAAACATAAAAATAGAGACTTAGAGCCTAAATTTTTAATGCTCATCAGCGGAAACACTTGCAAACAAGCAGGTGGTGATCGAACTTTCTCAAGAACGCAACGAAACTTGATTACTATGAACAGACAAAACTAATCGGTTTCGTTGTGAAGTTTGCATTTTTTTATTACTCGGATCATGGAAATTTTTGATATTCATTATTAGAAATCACAGGTTATTGTTTGATTAGGCGAAAATTGGAGAAAATTTCTCAAACAAAGGAAAACGCAGAAGAGATTCATGGGTGTAATCTGGGAAGTAGAGAGCAAAGACCTTGTCGGGAAGAGCCTAGCGCGAACAGAACTTATATGAGGAAAAATACACTTATGCGATAAGAGAACCAGATTTAGGAAAGGAACAGAACGGTGCAATATTTTAACTGCATACGTCGA
Source organism: Stylophora pistillata (assembly GCF_964205215.1). NCBI lineage: Eukaryota > Metazoa > Cnidaria > Anthozoa > Scleractinia > Pocilloporidae > Stylophora > Stylophora pistillata. The sequence continues at coordinate 43,947,781 of NC_142521.1, forward strand.
CTTGCGTACCAATGTCACGATTAGAAAAGCTGCTATAGCTAACTTATAAGACATCGCTAATACATTTTGTGAGGTGTTCTAACACGAGTAATCATATCGCTGGCAGCGCCCGTGGGCAACATGAAGCAAATCCTGTGTTCTGATTTCTACCCGAGCGGGTAAGATGGGCCCACCTTACCCGCTCGGGATTGCTCGTTTCTTATCCCGCGCATGAAGAGAATTGCTTGAAATGATCTTACAAAGTTCGTAATTTTTGGGTAATGTCGGCGATGTAGTCGCAAAAAGTGGCAGACGAAAGTCAAAACAAAGAAAAAACATAAAGGTTTCTTCATATTGTAATGCAGCAGTTGGCGTTCCCACCGTGCTATTTGAGCCATAAGCTGATAAATGTGTCTGGATAATCCTTTGGAAACGTTGCCATGGAAACTGCTGTTGACGAAATGAAACCTATTTTTGGATGACCTCTGATTATATAATTCAACCCCGTAAAAGTGTTCAAATGACCTTGGTCAGTCTTTTTCTTGTATTCTTTCAAAGTTACAAACCATAAAAAAGATGAAAACTGGTACTAGTCACCTTAAAACATGCGTCCATCTTTTGAGATTCTATTTACAAGTGAGTGATGACTTTGCGTATTTCCTTCGTCACCCTACGCACTAACAAAGACATCGATGCAACGATTCTTCGTATTCTTTACTTTATATTTAGAGTATGGCCTTAAATAGTTGATTAGGGCGAAGCGTGAACCAGTTATCTTGCAAAGAAAGCAGGGGCAAACTATGCCCTAGATTAAACCGCAGGTCGTTCAGAACTTAACCAAAGGCGAGATCCTTATCCTATGCGTGTCTTATTCTATGTTGCTTAAGAGTGAACACTGTTGGACTATCGTCCCCGATAGGCGTGCGGCACATGCGAAAAACGAAGGAAGATTTAAACAAAAACTGAATACTTCTAAAGAAGCAAAAATATTTAAAAAATGCGCAATTTCTCCAACAATTGTCTTGAAGTTTCTGAAGGTTATTTCCTCTGTTGTAGAGTACCTCATGGTGTTTCCGGAGCCGCGTTCTACAGAAAATTATGCCATGAAGAATCCAGCCATAGCCTCAGATCTCAGCCAGCTGTCAGTGTGTTTTTTTATCGAACTTGTTGCAGACCAAGGGGGTCAGTTTGTCATTAGCTATGCCATTCAACAAGAAAAAAATAGCATTTTGGTCGAAATTAATCCAACCCTGGCTCTGGCAGTTGATGGTCATATATTCTGGTAATGCTTCATTGATTTTTGAAAACTAGGTTGAGGTATTTCTTATTGGAGCCACGATAACTCATAATACAGGACATACTATGATCTTCTTTTTAGACACGAACGCTTGAAGGAGAAGAAAGGAATTTAAACATACAAGCAGACAGATTAACTGGCTGACTGGCTGATGGAATGGGCGACAGACTATCTTGCTGATTGACAAACTGTCTGACTGAAAAACGACTAGCTGACTGACTAACTGGCTGACAGACGTATTGGCTGACAACCTGACTGACTGGCTGACAACTTGACTTACTGTGTGACAGACTGACTAAAGGATATGACGGACTGACGAGCAGACAGAACAGACTGGCTGACAGACTGACTGACTGACTGACTGACTGAGAGATTGACTAGGTGACAGACTGACTGACTGACAGGCCTTTTAGAAATTGCTATAGACTTACTAACTGCCTGACAGACTGAATAACTCTTTATTGACTGACTTAGTAACAAACAAAAAAAGAAGGCGGATCCTGAATGATTAAATATATTTTAAACTGTTGTGCTTATCTGTTTTCCTTTTTTTTCCTTTTTTTTCAGGTTTGAGGCAAGAAATCTCTACAATGATACCTGGACACACTTGTGTCTCACCTGGGAAAACAGTCAAGGAGTAGCAAAACTCTATAGAGATGGCAAAGTTATAGAACAGAAAACGAATACCAACAGCAAGAACGCTATCGTTAAATCTGGCGGCGCTCTGGTGCTTGGACAAGAGCAAGACTCTGTTGCTGGAGGTTATAACCCTAAGCAAACTCTTCACGGCCGATTGGCAGGTGTCAACATTTGGGATAAAGTTCTGTCCGAAAGCGACATTGCCGCTCAGTACACAAGTTGTAGCATACCTCATGGCTCTGTTCTTAAATGGTCTGCATTTAAATATCTTACTCATGGCAATGTCACAGTTGAAGAGCCGTGAACTGTGTTGTTCAGTGATCAAACGCTCTAGACTCATAACTCAGGTGCTGTAAAATTGTTTAAATTGGAGTATTTACTATATGCAGGCTGGATCACGTGGCACAGTACTAAGTATAGACAACAAAATATTACATGATATTGGGTTTAAACGTTGCTTACTTTGCCTAGGTCTTTAGAAAACATTTCATTATATTTATCCACCTATCTACTTAGTTATTTGATAAAATATGTCAAAGTTACAGGTAAATTTTTAGGTGACAGGTTTTTTTCCCTAAAGCTAAGACAGCTACCCGTTTTTACAGTAAGGAACCTTAACAAAATGAAAATTTTCTTCTATGTTCTCATTTATTCATGATTCTTGAGAATTAATCAGAGGGCATTTCAAGATTTTTTAAGATCCCAAAGAGAATTCGAACATTGAGAGGCTAACAGGACGACAAGTGTTCATGCTTTGAATGTGTGCCTAGATAAAGCGCTGTACCGATGTTTGACGCCTGTGTTGTGTGGTAAACCTTCGTCTCTGCAAAGTAGCGCTCTAAAATGTTTACATTCATTTGTCCACTCAATTCTCAAATTGTTATACATATCGTTTTAATTTGTTAAGGAACTGAATAACATGTAGTTGAATAATATACTACCTAATGACAAATATAACTCAGAAACGTTGAAAATACAAAATGGCTACAGCGCTACCAACCAATTGTTCTTTGACTGGTAGTTTTTAAGGGTTTACACTGCAGAAAACATTTCGAACTTAATTAAAAAATCATATATAACTCTGCTACATATTGACTTAGTTTCAAACTGCATCGGAAGACAAGGACGGCACAATCTTAAGATTAGATCTTGATGAAAGTCTTATCAGTATAGCTAATGGTTTCACGTAAAAATAAAAGAATAATAATAAAAATAAAAAACAGAGCTTTTTATAATTGCGCGGGAGGAAAACATGGGTTTCACGTGCAAAGATAAGGGCCTAATAAATGTGTTTTGTACAAACGGCAACTCATAAAGAGGACTTCGATTGAAAATTAGCTAGAATTTCGCGAATGGCTGTATGTGTTTATCGTCTCTTACGGTGCCATAGCTCAACCTCCGCATGACATCTGTGAGCACCGTTTGATCGGGGTTTCTGTTTTAAGGCCAAGCTGATTTCACGTTGTAGTTTTGCAGAGGACGGCTAAGAACTAAAGATTAAGGCAGCTAGGAAAAAGTTACGTTACAAACTCAAGGTTTACAAGTTACGGTAATAAACTCAATTTAATCCGTTCCACGCTGGATTCGAAGTAGGGATATTTTCTTTATTGTCAAGAGGATGGTCTCCAAGGAAACTGTACATAAACACCTTAAAAGCGACTTTTAAGGTGTTTATGTACAGTTTATTGACCGAGTGAAAATCGAAAAATGTGGCACATGTTTGGAAAATTGAAAACCTTCATATTTTGCCGAGAAACACCTTACAGTAAAGATAGAAGCGTGGTAAGGTTTCTTTTTCCCAGACTTCCCTCTTTATCCTAGAAAATTCACGAAAACTGAAACGAGCGTTGGCAGCCGTAAAATGGCGGAAATCAGTGCCCCAAGTAGAGGCAAATGAACTTTGCTCATGAAAAGTGCAAAAGAAGCCAAACTCCTATCAATTTTATAAATTTGTAGAGGCGGAATAGAGGTATGGTTTTAGTCTAAAACAGGACCATTTCATCTCATATTGACCTCACGGAACGCTTTTGAAATTTACCAATATCTTAAAACCCAAATGTCGCATTTCTTGGCAAATTTTCAATTATCATTTGCCCCATGCGGTATAACTCAGAAGCGGTTCAGATTAAGCTCATGATAAGTGGAAATAGTATCGTTTTCGAGGATATAAAAATTAGTTGCATTTCCGCATGGAAAAACCAGGTTGACCTTTGTGAAAATTACAACATCGGTATTTTAATACGTCACGACATAATCTAATTAGGCCCACTGTGGTTAACTTCGGAATTCCACGCACATTTCAGTTGCTAGAACCATGCTTGATTAGGAAATCGATACAATAAGCTAGCCTTGCATAGGTAACGACGACAAATTGGTTTTCATTCCTGCTTTCGTTTCAAATTCTCATCGATTTCCTTATAGTGAAATTGTTTACAATACCACATTCTGTAAGCTAGCGGAAGGCGTCTGTTTGTCTCATCATAGTCGAACACATTAAAGTATTAAGAAGTTCTAAGGTAAATTTTAGCTTTATTGTGGACTCGTAAGGGGACAACTCAATCATTTATACTGGTAGGTCAAATGTTCAATGCCGGAGACGCGTGTTAAAGATGGGAAGCAATCTGATACCAGTGTAGATCAAACATACTTATTATTTGTCACGCAATGCTGAAATTATTTCAATCTTGTTCCCATCTTGTAATGTTACGGCCACTTATATCCGGAATTAAAGTTTTTAACAAACTTTTCAATGTGATGATTTTTTTTTATCAGTGAGTCATCGCTGTGAGACTTTTAAACTTCGCAGCGGAGATCTTATGCAGAGTTGAATGTAACTGAGTGATATCAGATACTTAGAAGAGCCAATAAGTAGAACACAAAACAACAAATAGTTGTAGCTGGGCAAAGGAAAGAGAGTAAAAAACTATGATAAAAAAAAAAGGTCAAGGAAAGGATCAAAAGACATTGTAAAGATGAAACAGAGGCAATTTACAAAATGATTAAAGTAGGAGAAGAATACCAGGGTGAACCAGAACTGAGGATAAAACAAACGTTGTTGTGTCAGTGCTCTGCTTATTGGCTCTTCAAAGTACGTAAATCAACAGGATATTCGGACTTGACTAAGCTTTGAGCTCGAGTCTCGAGTTTTCCTTTCCCTACTTTTATTTTCTTTTACAGATTACTATGAATGTCTCAATCTTTTTTCGCATATTTTATAAAACGGCGGTTGTTTCGTGTGTTTTTAGAAATTTTGGCGTTAAAAATTGATCCCCTCATGCATGCCTTATTTGGCCGCCGTGTTCCACCACGTGTCCACAGTAAAAAATACGCCATAGCATAGTTTGACGTATCGAGTCGTAAACCTTCGTCTTAGCAAAGTGGCGCATTTTAACGGTTATATTCAGCTTGTAAACTGAGATTTACACGTTATATTTCTTGTTTTCGCGTGTCAAGGAACTGTATAGCTGGTACATGTAGTTTGACTTAAAAAATGGCTGACGCTATCAACCACCTGCTTTTTGTCTAGTTCATTTTTAAGGTTTGCTTTGGAGGAAACATCCAAATTACTTTTCAGCCATCATTGTGTACTTAACAAATGAAACCACGTTGCCGTGAATCTAGAACCTAGTATATCAGAACAAGAAAGTTGCACACGATGCTCAACTGGGTGTTTCACTGATGTTCTTACCACATTTTGACGTGTTCTTGATCAGTTGCTGAACAGACTCACGGCAACATAGAATCCATTTGCTTTCTATAGTGAAGACGTAAAAAATTTTATTAACGGTGACGTCATTTATCATCTATCCTCTAATAGGCCACGGGTAAGAACTAATCAAATTTCGTGTATAGTTCACATGATATAAATCTCTTCGTCCGCATATATATGACGTGCGCAATTGCATTTTGTGGCAGTCTTATTACACTTCAGCCGCGCGGATATTTCTCTGAGTCAAAATAACAGTGGTGGTCGTTCAAGAGAAAACAACGATCTTCCTGGAATACTTAAGCAAATGGGCCGTGAACAGTTATACTTGCATCAGCTTAAATAATCAAAACCCTTCTTTGTGTCTTTGATTTCTATCAAGTTAAGACTTCCATAAGAACTTGAGTATTTCAACTGTTTTTATTTTCGTTTTCGTAAACTAATAGCCCATTTCTGAATTATCCTTGGCCTCATTTTCAAAACGAGTCCTGGTGCTCGTACTTTCATGATTATAAGTTTTCATTCACATGCAAATGAAACTCATTTTCACAAGAATGGTTGAGCACCAGACCTCGTTTTGAAAATGAGGCCCAGGGTAATTTGGAAATGGGCTATTCAAAGTCCTCATCTCTAGGAGATGCAATAATGCTAACTCTAGTTTGGGTCAAAACTGCTCCTTTATCCCGCTTGTAGATTTTCTTCACAAATTCTAGAAACTATCCTTCAGGCAGTTTGGCAGATTTCTGCGATATAAGTTCTACAATGTTCTTGTAACTTTCCTCTCCGAAGTCTTTGTAGACCTGCTTCAAGTTGAACTCGATCATGATATAACTTTTTTACCTTCTCGGATGAGGCAGAATCTTTTATACCGTAGTTCTCCTGGGAAAAGTTAGCAGAATAAAAGAGTTAAATTCCTATTTCTTATCACAAGTGTCTGCTGTGAAGAATGAAAATCTCTAAGAGGGTAAGCGGCGAATAGGGGTAATCTTTCTGTTCTGATTGCAGTAAATTTTAGCTCATCCACATAAAAATGAACAAAATTAGAGCACCTTCCGCCTGAAGTGACAATTAGTGACTTGGGGAACCAAGTTGCCAATTGATAAAAGTACTTAAAAGGATACCATAATATTGCAGGTCAAAAAATGGGTAAACTGTAGGTTGGACGCAGAAACCATACAAAACACGTTTAGCTGCTACCTCGCTTTGTAAGGTAAGTTCTCGGAGTATCCACGGGCTTCCACTGGAAACTGGCTGCCCCCAGATAGAATACTGCCTTCCCCCCCCCCCCTCCCATGGCTTAGAATCACCTACAACCCAGCCACGGGTTCCCATTCCAGTAGACCGTCGTCAATGTGTAGATCTGTGGGAGGTAAAAAAAGAGGAGGAGGGGAGGGGTGGGGGAAAGGAGAGGACTAGTGACCAATAACACCTACTTATTAAACTCCTACTGAACTCCAAAATATACATTTATATGTGACAGCGTGACAGCATGACACTTGGACGTGTGCTTTTTAGCTCGTCTAACATTTTTATAGTTTTAGCGTTTTATCATCTCTGGAGTTCAGATGGAACTTTGATACAGCATTACTATGATGATTCTAGCTTCTATACAGCTATTTCGACAGCCACCGGAAAAGATTCTTTAAATAACGTGTTCGATTGCCCTTGGTCTTGTGGCCGCCATCTTGTTTCCTCTCCACATGCAAAAGGCCTCTTCTCGTCAAGGCTGCAATACTATGCGAATTCTACCAGCTGCTTCCAACAGATTCGACTATTTATTTCTGGCGACATCTCATTAAATCCTGGCCCGCTTACCAGGTCTCAGTCCGCAAAGTCTAAAGTTATCTCAGATCGACTCTACCCAATTCTACATGGAGAACTGTCGTCTTTCAACGGCCTTAAAATAGGCCACTTGAATGTAAATGGTCTTCTGAGCAAGATTCATGATGTCAAGGTACTATTACTCGCCTTAAAACTGGACGTTTTGGCCATCTCCGAAACTCATCTTCGATGCAAAACTAAGGATGAAGATATTTATATTCCTGGCTATAAAATCGCTAGACGTGACAGGTCGGATGGTCGGAAAGGCGGAGGATCTTTGATTTATTTTTCTGAAGTCCTAAATGCTTATGATTCAAGTGATTTGTCCTCTAATTCGTGCTTGGAAGCTACTTGGATCGATTTATCTTTTCATTCTCAGCGACTGTTGATCGGTTCAATCTACAGACCTCCTGACTGTTCGTCTTTCTTCAATGAGTTTCCCGTGGTAATGGCAAATTTATGGCGGAAACGTTCCAACATCATCCTATTAGGCGACTTCAATGTTAATTTATCGTCCTCGTGTGATGCTTCCTTGAAAAGAAAATTTACAAACCTTCTTTGTAAATTCAACTTAAAGAATGTTATTGATGTTCCCACCAGAATCACCGGCGATTCATCTTCTCTGATTGACTTGATAATTACCTCTGTTCCCTCCAACATTTCTGGTCATGGTGCTTGCAATCCAGGAATATCTGATCACCACCTGGTTTATGCTTCTGTTAACTTGAGAAGGATTTCTATGAAACCTAAATTAAAGCTAGTCCGGGATTTTAAAAGAGTTGACATCAAAGCCCTACAGCATGAATTTGCTTCTGCCCCATGGTTTATCTGTGATATCTTTGATGATATCGACGATTGTGTTTGGGCATGGGAAGCCCTTTACAAGTTCATCATTAACGAACATATTCCTCTTAGAAAGGCTAAAGTTAGATCTAATAGTCTGCCCTGGATGTCTTCGCCTCTGAGAAAAGAGCTAAACAAGAGATACAATCTTCTTCTTAAAGCCCAAAAAACACCAAGAGGATCTCTTGAATGGTTTGCTTACAAGAAACAAAGAAATTATTGCACTAAATTGTTAAGGTCAGCTGAAATTTCTTACTGGAACAACAAACTTACCAATGCTAAATCCAGTGGAGAATTCTGGAGGTTAGTCAGATCCTTTCAAGGTGTCAACAAGTGCTCTACCATTGGCCCAGTGAAATCCCAATCTGGTTTACTTCTAACTGATAATTTTTCAAAAGCAAATGAATTCAACTCCTATTTTACCAATATATTACTCTGCCAAATACTAACAGTTTGTCACCTCGAGACATTTCCAGTCAACCAGCCAATCGCATCTACAGAATTACCCCTACCTTACAGTCATTTACCGCTAATAGAGAACTCCTGTCTTATTGTTTCAAGCATCACATTAAAGTGGGTAAAGCCTGTGGCCCTGACAAAATCTCTGGCAAAGAACTACAAATGCTGGGTGATGCCTTCATTGATAACTTTCTTAACATTGCAAAGAAGAGTTTTGATGATTGCAATTTCCCATCGCAATGGAAGACAGCACAAGTCCACTGTATCCACAAAAAAGGTAATACTCAGGATTGTGGAAATTATCGTCCAATTTCACTTCTAAATATACCAAGTTATTGGAAAGTATTGCCTGCTTTCAACTCGACTCTTTTCTGAACCAACATAAACTAGTTACTACCTTCCAATGGGGCTTCAGGAAGGGTAGGTCCTCTGAGTTGCTGCTTCTTAGCATGACAGAAAAATGGAGGCTTGCCTTAGATGAAGGAAAATCAGTTGGTGTAATCTTTATCGACTTCCAAAAGGCATTTGACTGTGTGTCTCATCAAATTTTACCTGATAAACTTCAAGCCTCTGGTCTATGTGGGGACTCACTTGACTGGATTGTTAATTACTTGAATAACCGCCACCAGTTTGTGACTATTAATGGTACAAATTCTGAGAAAATGAGAGTAACTTCTGGCATACCCCAAGGCTCCTTATTGGGCCCAAGACTTTTCAGCATCTTTACAAATGACCTACCTTTGTCTGTTGACTCAAAGATAGAAATGTTTGCCGATGACTCCACTGCCTACATCATTGGAAACTCTATTGACTATATTTCAACCCAAATTCAAATTCTCTTGCATCAACTATTTACCTGGTCTAAATTAAACTCCATGTTCATCCATCCAGCCAAGTCTGAAGTCATGTTTATCTCAAAAATACCATTCATCGGCCCAATTAGACAAATCACTATAGACGATAAACCAATCAAGTGTGTTTTCAGCTCATCTTGCTTAGGAGTCAAACTTGACAACAAGCTTATATAATTGGTCTCCTCATATTAAAATGGTGAACTCAAACTTCAATGCAAAGATTTCTACGCTTAAACAGATGAGGACCTTCAACCGATCCACTCTGGATTCTATTTACTTCAAAGGTATTCTGCCAAGCGTAACTTATTGTATATCTTTGTGGGGATCTTCCAACTTGTTGGCCGACCTCGAGGATTCGCACATCCGTGCTTCCAGACTGATTCACAAGATCAGCACAAATATCCCAAAACATGAAGTTCTTAGCATAGCAAAATGGACATCTATACATTACATGTATAAGAGAAGACTTGCATGTATTGCATACCAGGCCTTTCACAACCTAGCTCCTGATAACATAAACAGTTTATTTACAAAGCACCAGACCTCATACAATTTAAGAGATAACTTAAAATTTGCTCTTAAATGTCCTAAATCCAAAGCCCTGCACAATTCTTTCACTCATCGCGCTAGTATTGTCTGGAATTGCCTACCTAGTCAGTTAAAGTCTCAGCCTAGTTACTCCTCTTTTAAGGCTAGTATTAAGAAATTCTATAAATGCATTGACCAAATTAATTTCGGCTCAAACTCCACTGCTACCAACAATATCAGTGACGAATTTAAGTACTACTGATATCTAGTTTGCCATCTTGTTATCTTATTATTATTATTACAATAATTATTTATCTAAAATTTTTTAATGTAAATTTTATCTTTGTATCTATTTTCCTTTAAATGCATTGTTTGAGTTAATTTGACTGATACTAATATATATATATATATATATATATTTACTTACTTATCCTACCCGTATATATAATGTATTATTGATACGTATAATTATTCATACTAGGAGACGTATATATTTTTAGCTGTTTATTAGTAGATAGCAGGTTCACATCAGCATTAGCTGCCATTTCCTCAACCTGCTTTACCAAATAAAGGATGTATGTATGTATGTATGTATTTAAATATATATATATATATATATATGTGTATATGATATATATATATATATATATATATATATATATAGAGGAAGTCTGCAAGTCGATTTTCGCGTGGAACAGTGCTCAATGCGTTGAAGCAGAGCAGAATAAATATTATGAGAGGAAAAAAGGACGTAACTACATTTCCCGACAAGCCTGTTTCGTGAATCGCTTCACTCTTCAGGGGTTTAACCCTGAAGAGTGAAGCGATTCACGAAACAGGCTTGTCGGGAAATGTAGTTACGTCCTTTTTTCCTCTCATAATATTTATATATATATATATATATATATATTTATATTCTTTATACGAGGGAAAGTCTAACCCTGTACAACCCAATTAATCATATTTAAATAGAATAAATGTTGGAAAAGAAAATTTGCCCTGAGCGGGATTTGAACCCACGTCCCCCTGTTACTAGTCAGGTGGCCATTTTCCCCATCATGCAAAGATCTTGCAGCAATTTAAGAGACTCCATCGTATTACCTCTTTTCATATGCATTATTAACCAAGCGTAGGGTCAAGATTTAACAATTATCCCACGAGCGTGCGTTGGATATGAGATGATAGATAGCTAACGAGGCGCGTAGCGCCGAGTTGGTTATAATCATCTCATATCCAACAAGCGCGAGTGGAATAATTGTTTTATTTAAAAAAAAAAAATGCCCTTAAGATATTCTACAAATCTTCTCGACTTTATTTTGTAAGAAGAAGCCGGATATTACAATGTACAAATATTAGACTATGGTATATTGGCTCATATACCATAATGGTTAAGCCAATAAAAAGTCTTGAATATCATTATCCAATGATCTAGTTTTTCATAAAGTAGATTATTATTATTATTATTATATAGCCGACAGAGACCGTGGGAAATATAAAGCGAAACCTCTGTCCCGATTGTCTACCAAAGCGGGCAAGATGGACCCATCGAACCCACTCAAGATTGCCTGCTTTGGCCCAGGCAAGAAAATATAATTTGTTGAGCACAATTTTAAATTTGGTACCTTATAAGGTTGGCCGTAGAAGACAGTCGCAACAAAGAAAACACAAATGATTCTCTTGGATTTAATGTGCTACAAAGACAGTTGGCTTTCTTTCCTGGCTCTCAAAAACATGTAGCAATAGGGTAAAGGCTGTAGCTTGTATCAGTTTCTGTACCCTTCGGCACTTCTGGGCGGAGAGAAGCTATGGTATGTGACAGTCAAATTCCTGCTCAAGAACACACAAAAAAAATATGCCACCGTGGCTCTGTTACATGGATCTTTTGACTCTTTCGCTCCCATCAGTGACCATGCAAGATATACTTTAACATTACAATACACCGGATGCAAAGATGGCGTCCGATTTGAAATACAAAAGGATTATTACATGTGTGAGAGGCTAGTGAGTCCAGAACAGTGGCAACCCAAATTTGACGCCATATTTGCATTCGGTGTAAAATGATACAATATCAATCAGAAAAGTAATGACAATCAAGAAAAATATCAATTGGAGTAAATAGTTGATCCAATACCAAATTCTTCAAACTAACTTTATAAGAATTGTATAACAGACAGTAAGGAGAATATTTATAAAATCTTGAGAGTGAAGGGGTTAAAACAGAGCTCAGTGCTCCAATCATTGGGCCAGTTTATCTCCCCTTGTGGTAATAAAACCATCCACAAATGTAGAAAATATTGAAAACTGGGACGGAGGGGGGAGGGGGGAGGGGGGAGTGGGATGAGCTGGAACCACTGTTCCCTTTAATATATATTTAGTGTAAAAAATGCCTCGACTAGATAGATAGATAGATAGCCTTTATTTTAAAACGATAAGTGTTAAAGCTACATCAGCTTGTGAGGTCGTTTGCAGTTAGCTAATCACTAAATGTACTAAAAGCTAAAACCTAGGGGTACGTAGAGAACGTCTAAACTTAAACTAGTGGTGCTTACGAATGTGGAATTGTAAACATAAATTTAAATATATACAAAGTCATCTTTTTTAAAATTACAAGTGGATGCAATACCTGAGTTTGAAAAAGTTCCTCCATCCCTAATAAAATTTCTTTGACATTTTCATGAGATGTTGTGTCCTTTATACCAGCCTAAAAATACAGAAAGTTAATCAATGAAATTGGGAAAGAGCAACGATATCAGAAATCGCACAAAAATCATAATAATAATAATTTATTCATTTATAGTGCGCTTTCTAACATACCGGGTGATCAAAAGCGCATAATCATTGGATCCTCACCATATACATTGCCAAAGTAACTGGCAAGTAAAAGGAATAGTATGCTGTCTTGTATTTCACGATGGCCTTATATCTGAAGCAAAAATGAGCTGCTTAGTAACCTAGCCTGCTCCAGGCATTGAATTGTTAACTGGGGCATGTTGTGAATAGGGAAAAGGGGAAGGGGTTATGGCTATGTGGAGCCAAAATAAGGGAGGTGTGGGATGGGTCCCTCCTTTCTCCCCATTAGAGTAATATGAGCTTCCTACCAATCCATTCACCAATCCAATCCAATCCATGTGTGGGCAAAACTACAGTTTTTTTCAATTCAAAGTATTAAACTCCAAAGTATTAAACTCCACTCACAAAGGAAGTAGCGAACATCAATGAAACATCTTGTGAAACTAAACTGGCAACTGAAGATGGTATTTTAGGCAAAAAATACAAATTAAGTCAACAAATGGAACTTGAAGGATGCCATGACAAAAAAATGGCCTAATTTAAACACGCAAAATAATTGACTAAATTACAACGAACAAATTGATTTTGCAGTGTGGACACTTAAGTAAAAGAGTGTGCATTGTTAGGAAGCCTTCAACATAAACTGCAACACTGCTGTTTTCATCTTTGATTTTAAAACATTTCGTTGCATGTAACCAGCACTAATTATAAAATGTTCATTCTCAAGCAACCATCTGCGTAGTAAACACTGAATTATATTCTTCGTTCATTTGTCCTTTGGCTGTATTTTTGCAAATGACAAATTGGTGACAATAACTCTTGTAACTAATCTTGTTTTCGTCATCTTTGTGTCAACGTAGGATTTAGTTAAGTCTCTGAAAGTTTCCAGTGTTAGCACTGTTTGCAATTTTGCCATTGAGTCCTTAATTTGGTCAAATAGTGGCTACAGCATTATACCTTTCTACGGTAAAATTCTCAAAATCTTCGCCCGGCTTGGTGATGAGGTCTAATGCTTGTCCAGTTGCAGTTTGATATGTCCTGGGAAATAGATCACACAACAGTGTCAGCCAATGGTTCAAAAGTGTCACATTGATGGAGATGAACTGTCATTCTTACACTTGAAGACTTTTTCCCTATTTATTACAAAAACACTGATTCATTGATTCATTGATCATAGAATCTCCATTTCTAGCTAACAGTTAAAACCATTGTTAATTTTTATTTCCTCTACAAAAACCAACAGCATAGGTCGGGTTTCTGGCAAATAGTCAAAAGAGTCACATCTACATACTCACTCGAGCGAGAGAACGGGAGAATGATCGGGGCGACGCAATTTCGCATGATTTTCGCGGCGTTATAAATAAATGGTTCTCATCTTACTTAGAAGGTCGAACTCAAACGACACAAATTCCTTCCTCTATATCTTAACGAAAAAATACCACTTGCGGTGTGCCGCAAGGTTCTTTCCTAGGCCCAATACTTTTTTTAATCTATATCAACGATATCCAAGAATCTTCTGAAAAACTTAAACTATTTTTATTTGCTGATGACACGAACGCTTTATATGCTGACAAAAACTTCAAGTTCCTTGAGTGGACTGTAAATCAGGAACTCTGTAAGTTGTTCGATTGGTTAACTGCCAATAAATTAACCTTAAATATTAAAAAAACAACTTTCTTAATTTTTAGACTAACTCAGAGAAAACTTACCTATCACCCCCAAAAAATGGTATCCGACAACGATCAAAATAAGAATGTGGCTCTAGATTGTAAAAACTCGTGAGATCTCTAGGTATAATAATTGACAATAACCTCTCCTGGAAACATCATATTGACCACGAGGCTATTAAAATGAGTCGAACTGTAGGATTGATCTGTAAACTACGGCATTTTCTGCCAAGACATACTCTTCTAACTATTTATCGATCCCTTGTTGCTCCTTATTTAACCTATGGTTCGACGGCCTGGGGTGAAGCATATAAATCGTGCCCTGAAAAGCTTATCAAGCTTCAAAAGCGAGCTCTTCCCTTTATCTACTTCTCAGAGCGAAATCAGCATGCAATTCCTTTATTTATCGACGCCGGTGTCTTACCGTTAAAATTTTTGTATTACGAGCATTTAGCTAACCTTATGTTTAAAATAAGATACAGTAATGCTCCTGGAAACATTCAAAATGTTTTTCGAGATGTCTCTGATATTAATTCCTATAATGCTCGATCCTCTGCCTCTAATAACTTTTACGTACAAAGTTCCAGACTCTCAATTCAAGTGAATTCATTTTCTAGAATCAGAAGAAAAATATGGAATGAAATGCCCGTATCTTTTAGAAAACTTTCAAAAAATGTCTTAAAGAGGAAAATAAAACAAACACTTTCAGATTCTAGCTTCAGAAAATTGTTACATTGATCTTCCAGAAATCGTTCAGAAAGTTAAGTTGAGTTTATCATCCTCTTGATTGATCAGTCGATATGTATTCAATTATATCGTTTAATGCATCAGAGATCTCCCGTCAAGACTGTTGTCATTTATTATTAGTAATATCATTAGTTTATCAGTAGTCTCTAATCATTGTTGTCAATTCTAGCTTTTTAGTTCTCTTGTTACTTTTAGCTGTATTTAGTTGCATCTATTTCCTGTAAACATGACTCGCCTAGATTAGCTTAGCTACCCGCCGGCATGTTATTGTACTTTTATCCCAAAACACAATAAAAAAAAAATGTATGTAAAAAAAACAAAAATGTATGTATACATTTTAACACCTGAAATTTTTCTAAGTTCAAGATGGGTACCAGGTTAGAAACATCCTCGCTCGGTTGTGCTTTGCCTCTGACGACTCACAACCATTAGGAGCCTTGGTGACGATGCATCCTTCTCTCCTCACGCGGCCGGATGAATTCCATTTCTCTCCATCTTTTAACAACTTTCATAAACACTTCATTTCTTCATTCAGCACTCCTCAATCCAACTCCTTTTAATAAAAGAATATAAATAATATAGAAATATCTTCTATTATAATTAATATTTATATCTCTTTCCTCTTTACAGACCCTTCTTATAACACAAAGTTCCATCTAATGCACATATATTCTTTTTATTCCCACTCTAAAAATTAATATAAACCCCGACCCCCACCCTTCACTCTAAGACATTTTTTAAAAATAACTCCTCACAGGAAAAGTGTTAACACTACCATTATATCTGTATATAGCTTCTATAATCAAAACGCCTAACACAGTGTCTCATCACATCCCCCAAAAACCCATACAACCAGCTATCAAAAGGGTAATGGTAATAAAGATGACTCCTTCTCTACATACATCCTTCCCTTTTCTGCAGCCACATACCCCTATAAATTCCCTCTTCCTATCCTTTCAATAATCCTCTCCCCTTCCCTATCATATCAATAACCCTTTCCCTCCCTGCAACCTTAAAACAGAGACCCCATACAATCCCTAAGCATACCTATTACTAACCCTAACTAACCCTAACCCTAACCCAGACCCAAACCCAGATCCTAACCAAACCCTAATCTAACCCATAAACCCTAATCTTACCCTAACCCTAATCTAATATAACCCTAATTAAAACTAACCCCCACTAAAACTAACCTAAACCCTAGTCTATCACTAGCCATAACTTTAATCAAAACTATTATATATAATTTTAACCCCAAACCCTTAGTATTCCCCCCTACGTGTACTAATAGTTACTTTGATACAATATTTTAACTTCATTTTATTTTATTTTGATTTTATTTGTTATCTTCATAACATATATATCTTTTACAACTTTGAATTGAATTTAGGAGCGTGCTGTTGTTACAGAAGTCGCTCCCTCAATTTTAACACCTAACTTTTATGTTCATTTTACACACTCATCCCCACACTTGCGTACACTTTTTTTCCTTTTGTACGCACTGATCACGAGATTGCTCATCAGTGGAGTGGGAAGCCTTTTTCATGGGATCCCATACATCAATACCAAAGGAAGCCACAAAGGTTGCTAGTGAAACTACTGATTAAAATATTTAATACAATACAAACAAACTCAGGACAGATAGTTGGAATTGAGAGACATCCAGAAAATTCAAGAGGAGTAATCATGATAGCGAAAAAGGTGACAAACCACAAGGCTTCTTAATGATGGTCTTCCTCCATCATTTATATTTACAGTTTAACACTAGAAGAATAAGGAAATTGCTCTTAAACAATGCTGTTTGTTTCCGTGTAATCATCTACTCCATGATATTCTTTAATATCACAAAGATTGATTCAAAATCCGTAATTGGTATCCCTGCCTCAATCGGCATTCGTATAATTTTGACATAGAGTTTGTGTATGAGTGGCACATCTTACGCTTTCTTGTGTCAAGATTACCTTCCTTATTAGGACATAACAAAATGATGAACTGCGAAAATGGAAAACATGAACTTTTCATGGAGTCTAACTTTTGGTTGAGCCATCGAGGGTCGAGGGTCTTATGTCGAGGTCGAGGGTATTTAGTCGAGGGTCCCTGTTTTCCTTTTTCCTTTTCGCAGCCCATGTTCCCTTTCTTCTTTTGCTTCGCGATAGAAAATACGAGTCATCGCATTGCGTGAGACCAGGCTAGGTTACTAAGCAGCTCATTTTTGTTTCAGATACGAGACCATCGTGAAATACAAGACAGCATATTATTCCTTTTACTTGGCAGTTGCTTTGGCAATGTATATGATGAGGATCCAATCATTATGCGCTTTTGATCACCCGGTATGTTAGAAAGCGCACTATAATCCAATAAATTATTATTAAATATTATTATTATTAGTATTGTTGTGCGATTTCTGATATCGTTGCTCTTTCCAAATTTCATTGATTAACTTTCTGTATTTTAAGGCTGGTATAAAGGACACAACATCTCATGAAAATGCCAAAGATATTTTATTAGTGATGGGGGAATTTTTTCAAATTCAGATATTGCATCCACTTGTAATATTAAAAAAGACAACTTTGTAGATATTTAAATTTATGTTCACAATTCCACATTCGTAAGCACAACTGGTTTAAGTTAAGACGTTCTCTACGTACCCCTAGGTTTTAGTTTTTAGTACATTTAGTGATTAGTTAATTGCAAACGACCCCACAAGTTCATGTAGCTTTAACACTTATCGTCTTAAAATAAAAGCTATCTATCTATCTATCTATCTATCTAGGCGAGGCATTTAACACACTAAATATCTATTAAATGGAACAGTGGTTCCAGCTCATCTCACTCCCCCCTCCCCCCTCCCCCATCCCCCATCCGTCCCAGTTTCCAATATTTTCTACATTTGTGGATGGTTTTATTACCACAAGGGGAGATAAACTGGCCCAATGATTGGAGCACTGAGCTCTGTTTTAACCCCTTCACTCTCATGATTTCATTAAAAATTCTTCTTACTGTCTGCTATACAATTCTTATAAAGTTAATTTGGAGAATTTGGTATTGGATCAACTAATTACTCCAACTGATATTTTTCTTGATTGTCATCACTTGTCTGATTGATATTGTATCATTATACACGGAATACAAATATGGCGTCAAATTTGGGTTGCCACTGTTCTGGACTCACTAGCCTCTCACACATGTAATAATCCTTTTGTATTTCAAATCGGACGCCATATTTGCATTCGGTCTATTGTAATGTGAAATTCTATCTTGCATGGTCATTAATGGGAGTGAAAGGGTCAAAAGATCCAGGTTACAGAGGCAGGGTGGCATATTTTTTTTTGTGTGTTCTTGAGCAAGAATTTGACTGTCACATACCATAGCTTCTCTCCGCCCAGAAGTGCTAAAGGGTACAGAAACTGATACAAGCTAGTATATAGTATATTGTAGCTATGTATATTGAAGAGTTCAAAAGGAGTTCAATAAGTAGGTATTATTGGTCACTAGTCCTCTCCCTTCCCCACCCCTCCCTTCCTCATTTTTTTTTTGCCTCCCACTGATGTAAACATTGACGACGGGCTACTGGAATGGGAACCCGTGACTGGGTTGTAGGTAAATGTAAGCCATGGGAGGGGGGGCAGTATTCTATCTGGGGCAGCCAGTGTCCAGTGGAAGCCCGTGGATACTGCGAGAACTTACCTTACAAAGCAAGGTAGCAGCTAAACGTGTTTCGTATGGTTTCTGCTTCCAACCTACAGTTTACTCATTTTTTGACCTGCAATATTATAGTATCCTTTTAAGTACTTTTATCAATTAACTACTTGGTTCCCCAAGTCACTAATTGTCACTTCAGGCAGAAGGTGTTATAATTTTTTTTCATTTTTATGTGGATGAGCTAAAATTTATTGCAATCAGAACAGGAAGTGTACCCCTATTCCCCGCTTACTCTCTTAGAGATTTTCATTCTTCACGGCAGACACTTGTGATAAGAGACAGGAATTTACCTCTTTTATTCTGCTAACTTTTCTCAGGAGAACTACGCTATAAAAGATTCTGTCTCATCCGAGAAGGTGAAAAAGTTATATCATGAGCTCAACTTGAAGCAAGTCTACAAGGACTTCGAAGAGGAAAGTTACAAGAACATTGTAGAACTTATATCGCAGAGATCTGCCAACCTGCCTGAGGGATTGTTTCTAGAAATTGCGAAGAAAATCTACAAGCGGGATAAAGGGGCAGTTTTGACCCAAACTAGAGTTAGCATTATTGCATCTCCTAGAGATGAGGGCTTTGAATAGCCCATTTCCGAATTACCCTTTGCCTCATTTTCAAAACGAGGCCTGGTGCTCAACCATTCTTGTGAAAATGAGTTTCATTTGTATGTGAACGAGAACTTATAATCATATGAAAGGATGAGCACTAGGACTCGTTTTGAAAATGAGGCCAAGGATAATTCGGAAATGGGCTATTAGTTTACAAAATCCAAAATAAAAACAAAGGTTAAAATAGTCAAGTTCTCATGGAAGTCTTAACTTGATAGAAATCAAAGACACAAAGAAGGGTTTTGAATATTTAAGTTGATGCAAGTATAACTGTTCACGGCCCATTTGCTTAAGTATTCCAGGAAGATCGTTGTTTTCTCTTAAACGACCACCACTGTTATTTTGACTCACAGAAATACCGGAAGAAGAAGAAGACACGGGTGTACTGGTAACAATTTCTACGCTTCTCTTTTTTCAATTGGCTGTAGGAAAATTTAGCGAGATAAACGCGCGGCTGAAGTGTATTGAGACTGCCACAAAATGCAATTGCGCACGTCATATATATGCGGACGAAGAGATTTATATAATCTGAACTATACACGAAATTTGACTGGTTCTTACTCGTGGCATGTTAGAGGATAGATAATAAATGACTTCACCGTTAATAAATTTTTTTACGTCTTGACTATAGAAAGCCAATCCATTCTATGTTGCCGTGAGTACGTTCAGTAACGGATCAAGAACATCAGTGAAACACCCAGTTGCGCATCATGTGCCACTTTCTTGTTCTAATATACTGCGTTATAGATTCACGGCAACAGGTTTCATTTGTTAAGTACACAATGATGGCTCAATAGTAATTTGGATGTTTCCTCCAAAGCAAACCTTAAAAATGAACTAGACAAAAAGCAGTTGGTTGATAGCGTCAGCAATTTTTTAAGTCAAACTACATGTACCAGCTATACAGTTCCTTAACAGGCGAAAACAAGAAATATAACGCGTAAATCTCAGTTTATCAGCTGAATGTAAGCGTTAAAATGCGCCACTTTGCTAAGACGAAGGTTTGCGACTCGATACGTCAGACTATGTTACAGCGTTTATTTTACTGTGGACACGTGGTGGAACACGGCGGCCAAATAAGGCATGCGTGAGGGGATCAATTTTTAACGCCAAAATTTCTAAAAACACACGAAACAACCGCTGTTTTGTAAAATATGCGGAAAAAGATTGAGACATTCATAGTAATCTGTAGAAGAAAATACAATTAGGGAAAGGAAAACTCGAGACTCGAGCTCAAAGCTTAGTCAAGTCCGAATATCCTGTTGATTTACGTACTTAGAAGAGCCAATAAGCAGAGCACTGACACAACAACGTTTGTTTTATCCTCAGTTCTGGTTCACCCTGGTATTCTTCTCCTATTTTAATCATTTTGTACATTGCCTCTGTTTCATCTTTACAATGCCTTTTGATCCTTTCCCTAACCTTTTTTTTTTATCATAGTTTTTTACTCTCTTTCCTTTGCCCTGCTACAGCTATTTGTTGTTTTGTGTTCTACTTATTGGCTCTTCTAAGTATCTGATATCACTCAGTTACATCCAACTCTGCATAAGATCCCCGCTGCGAAGTTTAAAAGTCTCACGTCGGTGACTCAGTGATAAAAAAAATGATCGCATTGAAAAGTTTGTTAAAAACCTTAATTCCGATATTCTTGGCCGTAAAATTACAAGATGGGAACAAGATTGAAATAATTTCAGCATTGCGTGACAAATATTAAGCATGTTTCATCTACACTCGTATCAGATTGCTTCCCATCTCCAACGCGCGTCTCCGGCAGTGAACATTTGACCTACCAGTATAAATTATTGAATTGTCCCCTTTCCAGTCCACAATGAAGCTAAAATTTACCTTAGAACTTCTTAATAATGTAGTGTTCGAATATGCCAAGACAAACAGACGCCTTCCGCTAGCTTACGGAATGTGGTATTGTAAACAATTTCACCATAAGGAAATGGATGAGAATTTGAAACGAAAGCAGGAATGAAAACCAATTTGTCGTCGTTACCTATGCAAGGCTAGCTTATTGTATTGATATCCTAATCGAACACGGTGCTAACAGCTGAAATGTGCGTGGAATTCCGCAGTTAATCACAGGGATACAAATTAGATTATGTCGTGACGTTTTAAATACCGATGTTGTGATTTTCACAAAATTCAACCTGGTTTTTCCATGCGGAAATGCAACTAATTTTTATATCCTCGAAAACGACACTATTTCCACTTATCATGAGCTTAATCTGAACTGATTCTGAGCTATACCGCATGGGGCAAATGATAATTGAAAATTTGCCAAGAAATGCGACATTTGGGTTTAAAAATATTGGTGATTTTCAAAAGCGTTCCGTGAGCTCAATATGAGATGAAATGGTCCTGTTTTAGACTAAAACCATACTTCTATTCCTCCTATACAAATTTATAAAATGATAGGAGCTTGCCTTCTTATGGGCTTTTCATGAGAAAAGTTCATTTGCCTCTACTCGGGGCACAGATTTCCGCCATTTTACGGCTACTAACGCTCGCTTCCGTTTTCCTGAATTTTCTAGAATAAAGAGGAAAGTCTGAGGAAAGAAAACCTTACCATGTTTCTATCTTTACTATAAGGTGTCTCTGGGAAAAATATGAAGGTTTTCAATTCCTCAAACATGTGCTACATTTTTCGATTTTCACTCGGTCAATTCACAAAGTCGGTTTTAAGGTGTTTATGTACAGTTTCCTTGGAGACCATCCTCTTGACAATAAAGAAAATATTCCTACTTCGAATCCAGTGTGGAACGGATTAATTTGAGTTTATTACCGTAACTTGAGTTTGTAACCTTCAGTTTGTAACGTAACTTTTTCCTAGCTGCCTTCATTTTTAGTCGGGCTTTAAACATTTTGGCAGCGTTTAAGAACTGCTGTTTTGATCGAATGCTTGTTGTTTAGACCAAGTGCACAAAAACATTGTTTTGGCTTGAATGAATTGTAGGGACCTTAAGCAAGCTACGACGGCGACGATAAAGTTTGTTTTTAAGTGTAGTACAGTTCTTAACTGTCCTCTGGAAGACTACAACGTGAAATCAGCTTGGTCTTAAAACAGAAACCCCAATCAAACGGTGCTCATAGACCTCATGCGGAGGTTGAGCTGTGGCACCGTAAGAGACGAGAAACACATACAGCCATTCGCGAAATTCTAGCTAATTTTCGATCGAAGTCCTCTTTCTGAGTTGCCGTTTGTACAAAACACATTTATTAGGCCCTTATTTTTGCACGTGAAAGCCAAGTATTCCTCCCGCGCAATTATAAAATGCTCTGTTTTTTTATTTTTATTATTATTCTTTTATTTTTACGTGAAACCATTAGCTATACTGATAAGACTTTCATCAAGATCTAATCTTAAGATTGTGCCGTCCTTGTCTTCCGATGCAGATTGAAACTAAGTCAATATGTAGCAGAGTTATATATGATTTTTTAGTTAAGTTCGAAATGTTTTCTGCGGTGTAAACCCTTAAAAACTATCAGTCAAAGAGCAATTGGTTGGTAGCGCTGTAGCCATGCATTTTGTATTTTCAACGTGTCTGAGTTACATTTGTCATTAGGTAGTATATTATTCAAACAGTTACATGTTATTCACTTCCTTAACAAGTTAAAACGATATGTATAATAATTTGAGAATTGAGGGGACAAATGAATGTAAACATTTTAGCGCGCTACTTTGCAGAGACGAAGGCTTACCACACAACACCGGCGTCAAACATCGGTACAGCGCTTTATCTAGGCACACATTCAAAGCATGAACACTTGTCCTGTTAGCCTCTCAATGTTCAAATTCTCTTTGGGATCTTAAAAGATCTTGAAATGCCCTCTGATTAATTCTCAAGAATCATGAATAAATGAGAACAGAGAAGATAATTTTTATTTTGTTAAGGTTCCTTTCTGTAAAAACTGGTAGCTGTCTTAACTTTAGGGAAAAAACCTGTCACCTAAAAATTTACCTGTAACTTTGACATATTTTATCAAACAACTAAGTAGATAGGTGAATAAATGTAATGAAAAGTTTTGCAAAGACCTAGCCAAAGTAAGCAACGTTTAAACGCAATATCATGTAATATTTTGTTGTCTATACTTAGTACTGTGCCACGTGATCCAGCCTGCATATAGTAAATACTCTAATTTAAGCAATTTTACAGCACGCGAGTTTTGAGTCTAGAGCGTTTGATCACTAAACAACACAGTTCACGGCTCTTCAACTGTGACATTGCCATGAGTAAGATTTTTGAATGCAGACCATTTCAGAACAGAACCATGAGGTATGCTACAACTTGTGTACTGGGCGGCAATGTCACTTTCGGACAGAACTTTATCCCAAATGTTGACACCTGCCAATCGGCCGTGAAGAGTTTGCTTTGGGTCATAACCTCCAGCAACAGAGTCTTGCTCTAGTCCAAGCACCACAGCGCCGCCAGATTTAACGATAGCGTTCTTGCTGTTGGTATTCGTTTTCTGTTCTATAACTTTGCCATCTCTATAAAGTTTTGCTACTCCTTTACTGTTTTCCCAAGAGAGACACATGTGTTTCCAGGTATCATTGTAAAGATTTGTCGCCTCAAACCTGAAAATAATAAGGAAAAAAGGAAAACAGATAACCATAACAGTTTAAAAAATATGTAATCATTCAAGATCCGCCCCTTTTTTTGTTTGTTACTAATTCAGTCAATGAAGAGTCATTCAGTCTGTCAGTCAATTAGTCAGTCTATAGTAATCTTTAAAAGGCCTGTCAGTCAGTCAGTCAGTCTGTCTCCAAGTCAATCTGTCTGTCAGTCAGTCAGTCAGTCAGTCAGTTAGTCTGTCAGCCAGTCTGTTCTGTCTGCTCGTCAGTCCGTCATATCCGTCAGTCAGTCTGTCACACAGTCAGTCAAGTTGTCAGCCAGTCAGTCAGGTTGTCAGCCAATAAGTCTGTCAGCCAGTCAGTCTGTCACCTAGTCGTTTTTCAGTCAGAGAGTTTGTCAGTCAGCAAGATAGTGTGTCGCCCATTCAATCAGTCTATCATGCAGCCAGTCAGCAAGTTAGTCTGTCTGTGTGTATGTTTAAATTCCTTTCTTCTCCTTCAAGCGTCCGCGTCTAAAAAGAAGATCGTAATATATCCTGTATTATGACTTATCGTGGCTCCAATAAAAACTACCTCAACCCAGTTTTCAAAAATCCATGAAGCATTACCTGAATGCATTATTATCAACTAACAGAGCCAGGGTTGGATTAATTACGACGGCAAAGCTATTGTCTTCTTGTTGAGTGGCATAGCTAAACACAGACTGACACGCTTGGTCTGCAACAAGTTTGATAAAAAAACACACTGACAGCTGGCTGAGATCTGAGGCTATGGCTGGATTCTTCATGGCATAATTTTCTGTAGAACGCGGCTCCGGAAACACCATGAGGTACTCTACAACAGAGGAAATAAACTTCAGAAACTTCAAGACAATTGTTTGAGAAATTACGCATTTTTTAAGTATTTTTGCTTCTTTAGAAGTATCCAGTTTTTGTTTAAATCTTCCTTCGTTTTTCACAAGTGCACGCCTATCGGGGACGATAGTCCAACAGTGTTCAGTCGTAAGCAACATAGAATAAGACACGCATAGGATAAGGATCTCGCCTTGTTGTCGACCTGCGGCTTAATCTAGGGCATAGTTTGCCCCTGCTTTCTTTGCAAGATAACTGGTTCACGCTTCGCCCTGATCAACTTTGAGGCCATAATCTAAATAGAAAGTAAAGAATACGAAGAATCGTTGCATCGATATCTTTGTTAGTGCGAAGGGTGACGAAGGAAATACGCAAAGTCATCACTCACTTGTAAATAGAATCTCAAAAGATGGACGCATGTTTTAAGGTGACTAGTACCAGTTTTCATTTTTTTTGTGGTTTGTAACTTTGAAAGAATACAAGAAAAAGACTGACCAAGGCCATTTGAACAATTGAATTATATAATCACTGGTCATCCAAAAATAGGTGTCATTTCGTCAACAGCAGTTTCCATGGCAACGTTTCCAAAGTACTATTCAGACACATTTTTCAGCTTATGGCTCAAATTGCACGGTGGGAAAGAAAGCCATCTGTTGCATTACAATATGAAGAAACCTTTATGTTTTCTTTGTTTTGACTGTCTTCTGTCACTTTTTGCGACTACATCGCCGACATTACCCAAAAATTACGAACTTTGTAATATCATTCCAAGCAATTCTCTTAATGCGCGGGATAATAAACGAGCAATCCCGAGCGGGTAAAGTGGGCCCATCTTGCCCGCTCGGGTAGAAATCAGAACACAGGATTTGCTTCATGTTGCCCACGGGCGCTGCCAGCGATATGATAACGTGTGTTTCAACACCTCACAAAATGTATTAGCGATGTCTTATAAGTTGGCTATGGCAGCTTTTCTAATCGTGACATCGGTACGCAAGTCGACGTATGCAGTTAAAATATTGCACGTTTTTGTTCCTTTCCTAAATCTGGTTCTCGTATCGCATAAGTGTATTTTTCCTCATATAAGTTCTGTTCGCGCTAGGCTATTCCCGACAAGGTCTTTGCTCTCTACTTCCCAGATTACACCCATGAATCTCTTCTGCGTTTTCCTTTGTTTGAGAAATTTTCTCAAATTTTCGCCCAATCAAAAATTAACCTGTGATTTCTAATAATGAATATTAATAATTTTCATGATCCGAGTAATAAAAAAATACAAATTTCACAACGAAACCGATTAGTTTTGTCTGTTCATAGCAATCAAGTTTCGTTGCGATCTTGAGAAAGTTCGATCACCACCTGCTTGTTTGCAAGTGTTTCCGCTAATGAGCATTGAAAATTCAGGCTTTAAGTCTCTATTTTTATGTTTGCCGTCTTTTTTAAAGCGTCGTGACACAGCAAGGTTAAGAAGTGAAAGAACTTTGAAGCACCACGCTGCCCTGGGACTCACCCATGATGTCTTACGAGTTTGACCTCGCGGTTTTATTTCAGTTTTCTTTCAAATCAAATAAAAAAAAACTTGGCTTCTCACCAAAACGTTGTTTTGAAATGCTGTTAAATTTTACATGTACTGATTTATTCGCTATGATAAACAACAAAGGCATTTGAAATAACCGTTTTATGATCAGCCTCGTTTCCATGTTGACCAATAATTTTTCAAATAAACGAGTACGTAAAAAATTGGGAAAGCTACACTTTCACGATAGCTTACAAATGAATTTGTAAAGTCATTACATATCCTTTCATCAGATAGCACTGACTTGAGTGGTACCGAGAACCTCTCTGGCCCATGGACTAGTTCCGAGTTTAGCAATTTCCACGCGCGTTGTCGTGCATTTAAAAATCCGGATTTAATAAGATTGACTACCGCTGACTATCGAGTGTGTTGGCGCGAGTATCTACGATCTGATGTTTACAGACGTTTACAGCTCAGAAAAACATTCAATAGCCGTCAAAGACAACCTCCCGGGCTCATCTTTAAGCATTTATTCACAAACTCTGGTTATATCATATCATTTTCCTTAAAGGTTTACAGTCTGTTCCTTCGTCAGGGAGATTTTTCTTTTACTATCTTTTTCTTGCTATCGCGAGATCTCGTATCGATTAGATTTTTGGTTTAGATGCGAAGCAACCTTTATGTCGCCGAGAATCGTCTTCTTTATCTTCGTTTCTGTCTCTTGCATACGTAATGGCTGTTGAATACATCAAATACACGCTGGTAGGCAAACTTCTTACAAAATAAGACAAAAGTAGCGTAAACCGTAAAAAGTCTCGCGCCGCTATATTTGTTATGAATTTTCGTCTTTTAAATCTCGCGCTTCTTTCGCAAGTTTCTCTCGCGCGTGACGCACGAGAGTGACCTGCTTCCCATGCGAGGAAACTGGTACTAGCCACCTTAACCGGTCCATGTAGCCTCCATAGTGTTTGCGTGCGTGCGTGTGTGTGTTTGTGGGTGAATACTCACCTTTGTTACTTATCCGCGACTCTTACTTTGCTCTCTAAAAGTTCCCTGAGCAAAACATGAGCACATCGCATAGCTTATCGACAGCCTAAGCGTGTGTATATGCGAGTGTGCGAGCTTCTGTGCGTGCATACGCTGTGTGCGTGTACGTACGCAAGTGCGTGCATGCGCACGTTTATGTCTGTGCTTGCCTTTGTTACTACAGTTCGACCCCGATAATTCGAAGTCTCAAGGGAAAAGCAAAATAGTTCGAATTATCGGGGGTTCGAAATATAGGGGTCAAAAATAAATACGCAAGTTTTACCCCTGCATAACTTTATTTACTCTATTTTCGCGATATTAGTGAACAGCCGAAACTGAGTTCGCTTTTCTAGAGCCGTTTGATCACCGCACAAGCTCCAGCACAGAAATTCATGCCAATGAGCACCTCGGTAAAAAGCCTAAATTGAAAAACGATACCGACAAAGTGATCCACTTCCGCTGGAAGTGTGACTTAGCGTGTATTGTTTACTCATATCGTGTTCTTGTCAGTAGACGCATGCACTCAACTGCTAGATACCGGCTTTGAGTTTACTTAATCAAGCTCTGCTTAAATAATGGTTTGCCCAAGGAATGTTGCTTCGCTTCAGATTAACTCCTACATAAAGAGATATCACGACTACCAGGAAATCTGAAAACCAACAGTGAATGAAAAAATTTCAACCAGAAGAGAGCCCGATAACCCAGTGGACAAATATGCCGTATGTGTGATGCAAGATCAAGAAACCATTGTTGGACATCTGAAGAAGGGAAAAGAGTGGACGATTCGTTAAGACAATCTTTTATTTTCTGAGAGTGAATAATAGAAATTCATGCACTGTTATTGTGACAGGCATGCCTGTTCATCTTGGAGACGGTGAAGGGATACAAGTGCCATGCAAACTTTTGTTTGAAGGAGAGAAGAAATACGTCAGTATTCTTGAAAGAGAGTTCACAAAGCTGAAAGACTAAAATTGGATTTTTCGTCAACTCTTTAGGCACATGGATTTTCATCACATCGACATGTTAAAAACTTTCATAAAGCACCGCACATACTGTACAGTAAAGGGATTGATGCATAGAGAACTGTTTCACACAATTATAAAGGGATTAACGAGCTGTGAAATGTTCGAGACTGTTATTACATAAATATATATTCTAATTTCCGACAGCGTCTGTTCTTTTTCATTCAGCTGATAACTTAACTTTGAATTATCGGGGTAAAATCCGACCTAAGGGAACAGAAATTACTTCGAATTAGCGGGGACTTCGAATTAACCGAGTTCGAATTATCCGAGGTAAAATGACTGAGAAAAGTGGGGCAAAACAAAGGGAAATAAATTTTACTTCGAATTAGCTGGGACTTCGAATTATCCGAGTTCGAATTATCGGGGTCCAACTGTACTCTTAATTCAATCGCCATAAAGGGTTTTGCTTTAAACTGCCTACGCCTTAATGTTTTCGAGCACCCGCTCACCAGCTTCATTGGTAAGGCGGTTCAACGGAGTTTGCAAACAAGCTAAAACAAATGGAAATACGGCAAACTGTAACCAAACACTATTCATACTGCATGTTAAATTCTATTTTAGTAGTTCTTGTTCCCTCAGATGCAGTCTGTCAACAAAGCGGTTAATCGTCTGCGCAAGTGCGACTGTTGTATTGCTTGGATAGCGTGTTTTCAATTGCTGAACCAATTTGTCAGGCAGAAGATCTAGAAATCCAAAGAATTCTAACTTTTTTAATAAAGCTAAAAAAATAGTGAATTAACAGGAAACCCATGATTAACCAAGTTTGTGTTGGAGAATTATCGTGTTTTCCTCTTCTCTTCTTTTGTTTCTTTTTACAGATTTCTTTAATAGCTTCAGTCTTTCCACATATTTCGTTTGCCAGCGTTTGTTTTCTATGCTTTCCTTCAGGCTTTTGCGTGGGAAATTGGCACGCAAATTGACACTGACGAGTCGACGTTAACAATTTGACATTGATTTGTGATCGTTTTGCTGGCTCTGTCGGCAGAGACAAATTCAGTTTCATCTGAGTGGTAGGTCTATGGTTTTCTATATCACGATTATATTCAAAGCGTTCAAAAAAATAACTTACACTTCCCTCTTCGTAGTCGAACGAATTTCACATATGTGTTCACTAAATTATTACAGTCTGAAGTAGTGGGCGTTGTATGGCAATCACTATTGATATGGGGAAATTCCGTTGAAGAGGTTTATGGTCGATCTCATAAAATCTTTAATGGATTTTTTCTTAGCTTCAGGATTTTGGATTTTGGGCCATATCCTCGCACTTGAGCGAATATCAGCAAATAACTGCCAGCCGTTTCAAAATTGCTCTTAATATTTCAGTTTTTAGGTGAAATTAGGTGTTGAACGGGGTCTAAATCAAGTTTTATTGAGTATATCACACCAATGTTTCATTTGACGAATTTTAAACGTGTTCTGAGCCATTGTGCTAATATTTCAAACCAGGAGATAACTTCTATTTCGTCATGGTAGGTAAATTACAAACTTCTTATTCTATCCGTTCGTTCTAAGCGCCCCGGTGGGAAATAAGAAGCGAATCCTGTGTTCCTTAATTTGGAGCTGACCTGGGTGAAATTTTGGAACAATAACTCACCTATATTGCACCGCTGTTTTCCTTCTGGTCCTGATGAACACCTGCAGTCATTGTTAACTGATATGAAATGGATAGAGAAAAGAAATAATAATAGAAAAATTACACTTTTAAAAACAAGTCAGTGTGTAGTCAAATGACGACTAGTGATGGCTCAGCAGGAATCAGATAGGCCACAAACGTACGCAGGTATGACATTATTTTTGAAAATATTGCTCTAGAAACTAAAAGTTTTAAATTACCTCTTTCGCAGTGTCTTCCTGTATATGCTTCCGTACAGCGACACTTGTAACTGTTTGTCCGATACAGAGGTACACAGGTCCCTTTGTTCTGACAGGGCGACATCGAGCATGGAGACTAAGATCGAGAAAATCAAGTACTCACTTCCTTGATAAAAACCAGTAGTAGTACTGGTACTTTATTTAGACACATTTCACCAGTGAGCCTGGGGCTCATTTAAATGTCAACGTGTATGGTAAAATTAAAATGTAAAATTTGAAGATGTTATCTATTCGATAAAAATACAAAAACTAGACCATAAAATTTAAAAACTAGACTATACAAATTGAAACATGTTAACTACTCGATACAAAGATTACAGCAACAATTGGCCTTGGCAGTCAGGTTAACATTGTTCAGTAAATTTTTAAACTTCTAAGAGAGGACGCTCTTCTTATATTGTCAGGTAGGTGGTCTATAAATGTGAAGTTATGTAACGATAATATTTCTACAAATACTTTGATTTAAAAGTAGGCTAATTTAGCTTACAATAACCTCTTAGGTCTAATTGCTAGAACGCAATGAGAACAATTCCTTGATGTAGTTTGGCCCCGTATTAAATGAAGATTTATGAAGAAGGATTAGGGCTTGCATGTATATGCGATGTTCCAGGGACTTGATGTTTACTATCTTAAGTAGATCGCCAAATGGAGTTGACTTGAGCAGATTCATCAATGTTCTGATAGCAAGCTGATTGGTAAATTCTAGCTTGTTAGAAAGTCCAGATGAAAGTCCTACTAAACCAGGATACAAACTTTGATGTCGGGTTGATAAAATGACTTAAAAATGGCTTGCGACGAACGCAAAAGTAAAAAAAAAAGCCACAGAGAGACGTATTTTAACGTTCAGTTAACAGTTCAATATGAATTGTTCAAACGACTTCGACTGCCGGTTTTGGTCATCATCAAGATAAAATTTTTAAAAATATGATGATAAAGATAAAACGATAGAAAAAGGGTTTTACCGTAATACTGTAGTGATACCAAGAATGGTTGATAATGAACTTGTCTGAATGGGTGTAACGATCCGATGGAAGCAGTTCACATAGCAGATTTTCGATGTTATCAGCCAAATCTGCCAGGTTGAAGGACAAACATGGATCCTTATGGAGACATTTAAATGCGCACTCTGAGGAGTGTTGGACCAGTTCTTTCCCAACATATGTAATGTTCAAATAGGAGTCTTTGTGAGCAAGAAAATTGGCGAAAGCAACCCCATTATGTGGTGATTGTCCTGTGTTTGATAAAGAATTGAAGATAACCGATCAAAATAGTTTTGCTTATACTTATTTATGAGATAGATAGAAAAAAAAACACGCGGGTATTACTGCGACGGAAGAGAGATTATACCTTTTGAGGTCTGCAAACAGCTCGCTGATACAATCAGAGCAAGGAAACAGAAAGATAACAAGAAAAGTTCCATCTTATTCTTCTAGCTCACAGAGAAATCATTTTCGTGCTGATACACAGTCTGCAAACATCTGCTTCAGTTAATATTACAATTTCTCTTCATCCATAATTTATTTGTTTTTCCTTTTAGGTGTTTGACTACATTTTTTTTTCAGAAATGATTATTTTTGTTGAGAGAGAGGGCGTAACACTTTGTGGCGATAGCCAAAGATTTGTGTTTTGAAGACTTCTGTTAGAACCTAAAAAAAAGACAGATAAAGTAAAATTTTATAGCGGTCTAATGCGATTAAAAAAAGCGTATATGTCGTTACAAAAATTTTCCGTGCAGGGAATTACCGTTTTGGGCAACAAGATGTGTAACTAGGTGAGTGGTCTTTGTTAAAATCTTGCCACAGGGGTGAAGTTTGTCTTCCTTTATAAATGTTTTTCTCTGGCGTCACAAGGTTATTTATCTTTCTTTTTAGTTTCTTTGCTTTACATAAATTAGGGAGAAAATTAAAAGAATGACAGAGAAGAGCTTCAGAGATTAAAATCAACTCGTTTGAATTCTGCTTCCAAGGAAAGTTTTAAGAAATGTTAATTGATGTGTTTTAATGCCGGTTATATTAAGTGTTGTGGGGTTTTACCAATGTAAAAATCACAGACATGTTTGGGTTAGCTGACCTTGGGATTTTCAAAACAGGATATTCAGTGCGGGTAAAACTCAAGGTCAGTTTTACCAACCCAAACATGACCACCTAGCGAACTAGTTATCCTCAACAATAACAAGCGATTAAAATGTCTAGTACGGTAAGAACTGAGCCAAGTTCAAGCACACACTAAAAATAAATGACCAAAACAATAGATTCATCAAAATAACAACGTAGACGCAAAAAGGTGAGACTTACTAAAACAAAAGGTAAACCTAAAAATACTCGAAATATCAATCTTGAAAATGCTCTACGACATAAGTCTTCTTTCGTACTTATCTAGCTTTACTTCTTGCAAGCAGCACGCGGTGTGTTTTCGTTATTATTATATTATTTTATGCTCGGTCGAAAAGCGCTATATCTTGAGTCTAAGGATTTGCAATATGCAAAGATATATAAAAAGACTCTTCCTTCTTATTGACTTAGATAAATACAGTTTTCAGCTAACATAATGTATCACTTTACCGCTTCTCGCAACCTTTTAAAATATCTCAAATACTTAACATGTTTATATACAGTTACGTTGGAGACCATTCCTTTTGACAATAAAGAAAAGATTCCTATTTCGAATCCAGTGAGGAACGGATTAAATTGAGTTTATTGCCATAACTTGTAAACCGTGAGTTTGTAACGTAAGTTTTACCCAGCTGCCTTCATTTTTAGTCGGAATTTGAACATTTTGGCAGCTTGAAAAAAATTGATAAAATGCTTAAGAAACTACTGTTGTGATTGAATGCGGTTGTTCAGACCAAGCGCACAAAAATATTATCTGGGTTTGAATGAATTGTAGGGACCTTAACGAAGCTACGACGGCGACTGTAAAGTGCGTTTTCAAAAGTTGTGCAGTTCTTAGCCGGCCTTTACAAAACTACGACTTGAAATCAAGCTCGGTCTTAGAGCATAAACCCCAACGAAAAACTATTTAAGTTCCTTCTGGAATCAAACGCTGCTCACAAACGTCATGCAGAAGTTGAGGTGTGGCACCGTAGGAGACGACAAACACATAGAGCCGTTCGCGAAATTCTGGCTAAGTTTGAATCGAATTCCAATCCTCTTCTGCGTTGCCATTTGAACGAAAGACTCTTATTAGGTCCTTACTTTTGCATGTAAAAGCCGTGTTTTCCCCTAGCACAATTATAAACAGCTCTGTATTTCTATTTTTTTTTCTATTTTTACGTGAAGCCATTAGTTATACTGAAAAGACTTGCATCAAGTTCTAATCTCAAGGTTGTGCAGTCCTTGTATGTTGCAGTTTGAAATTAAGTCAATGTGTTGTGGAAATGGTAAATTGGTCAGAAGTTCTTTCCAGACTAATGACCAACCAGGCACTTTTAAATGGGCTCGTGCACGATGCAAAACGTGTCCTTTCATTCACAACACTGAGAAAATATTAGGACCCAAACGATCCATTAAGATCACGGATCACTTCACGTGCACCTCCGCCAATGTAATGTATTGCATAACTTGCACTTATTGCAAAAAGATTTACATTGGCGAAACAGGCAGAAGACTAGGTGACCGATTCCGAGAACACCTTCGCGACGTGGAGAGGAATGACAATAACACATCGAAACCAGTCGCTAGACATTTTAATTTACCCAGTCAGTCTAAGCAACATATGGAAATCTGCGGTCTTTCCTTACACTTAGGTAGCATAGAAAGCCGCAAAACTCTTCAACAAAGGCTCATCTTTCAAACCGGCAGTCTAAATCCCACAGGTACCAACGAACGCTTTTCATTCCACTTATCTATTCGTGTTTTTCTCGTTGCTATATTGTCACCAATCACGTAGCTCCATTTTCTGCCATTAAAAACACACACAGCCCATGATTCCTCTATTCGCTCCGAATAACCGTAATGGTGGCCAATTTACTATTTCAACTTTGTTGATATATTGAAATTGTTTCGTTACCCCCACCGACGCAGCGCCAAACAGTTTCTATAGAAACTATCAGCCTTTATTTGATGTGTAGTGGAGTTATATACGATTTTTAAGTTAAGCTCGAAATGTTTCCTGCCTTTTAAATCCTAAAAAAAAACTACTGGTCAAAAAGTAATTGCTTGCTTGCGTTGAAGCCATTTTGTAAGTATTTTAACCTTTCAGACTTACATTTGTCATTAGGTACTATTTCACTCAAACAGTTACCAGTTATTCAATTCCTTAACAAGTTAGAATGAATTGTATAACAATTTGAGAATTGATTGGACAAAATGAAAGTAAACGTCTAGAAACGCCACTTCGAAGGGACGAAGGTTTACCACGCAAGACCGGCGTCAAACTTCAGTACAACGGTTTATCTAGGCGCACATTCAAAACATGAACACTTGTCCTGTCAGCCTCTCAATGTTCAGAATTTTCTTTTTGGATCTTGAAAAGTCTTGAAATGCCCTCTGATTCATTCTCAAGAATCATGAATAAAGGAGCACAGGGAAGAAAATTTTCGTTTTGTTAAGGTTCCTTGCTCTAAAAACGTGTAGCTGTCTTAGCTTTAAGGAAAAAACTTGTCACCTAAAAATTTACCCGTAACTTTAATATCTTTTATCAAAAAACAGAGTAGATAGATGAATAAATATAACGAAGTGTTTACCGAAGACCCAGCCAAAGTAAGCAACGTTTAAACGCAATATCGGGTAATATTTTGTTGTCTCTATTTGGTACTGAGCCACGTGTCCAGCCATGCAGATAGTAAATGCTCTAATTTAAGGAATTCCACATCGTGTTAGTTATGAATCTAGAGCGTTTGGTCATAGAACAACAAAGTTCACGGCTCCTCAACTGTGACATCGCCACGAGTAAGATTTTTGAATGCAGACCAGTTAAGAACCAGAACCATTAGGTATACTACAATTTGTGTACTGGGCGGCAATGTCACTTTCAGACAGAACTTTATCCCAGATGTTGACACTTGCCAATCGGCCGTGGAGAGTTTGACGAAGCTTAAAATGTCCGCTAACGGAGTCCTGCTCTTGTCCAAGCACCAGAGAGCCGCCAGATTTAATGGTAATGTTCTTTGTGTCAGTATTGGTTTTCTGTTCTGTAAACTTGCCATCTTTGTAGAGTTTCGTTACTTCTTGAATGTTTTCCAAAGTGAGACACACGTGTTGCCAGGCATCATTGTAAAGATTTTACGCATTAAACCTGAAAATGTATATATAAAAAAAGTCAAACTGATAAGCAAAACAATTTGAAATATATTTGATTGTTCAAGATCCCCTTTTTTCATTCGTTGTTACTAAGTCAGTACACAAAGAGCCATTCAGTCTGTCTGTCAGTCACTTAGGCAGTCGGTCAGCATTCAGTCAGTCAGTCAATTTTTTAGCACTCTGTAATCGGTCTGTCAGTTAATTAGTCTGTCAGCACTCAGTCAATAAGACAGACAGTAAACTGTCAATCAGTCAATCAATCATTCATTAATGTTTCATTATTTAATCAATCAAGCTATCGTTCATACAATCAATCTTTCACTGATGGATTGATTGATTGATTGATTGATTGAATCAATGATTGCTCCTTTTATCCATTTTCTCACTTATCTTATTCTTAATAAAAGATTTAACGAGCTAATTTCATCTCTTTCATATCGATGTTTTATCTGAGCTGCTTTCTTGAAAGCCAAGTTGGTTAAGAAACTTTATCCTTTCACGACAATAAAACATGTAAAATAACAGCAGTCGTCACTTGAAAGACCTCAGCACCATGGTTAGTACGTACTTTATTATTCAAATCACACTTGGAGCCGAAAACTACGTGAAACTTCGGTAGTTTGGAAAAGATCGAATTCCGGAATTTGGAACCGGACCGGAATACTCGGAACACCCGGAATTCCCGGAATGACCGAAAAATAACAAATTAAAAAAATAAATACATGTAAATAAATAAGAACATTGATGATTACAAATTAATGGTAAATTCACAACTTAATTGAATAATTTAATACGAAAATGTTCTTTGAGGGTCCCGAAAAAAAAAAACACTTACCGGCACTGTTCATAGAGATACACGTATTACAATTAAAAAAAGCCAGCGTCAGGCCAGTAGCCCATACAGCTTAAGCGACGAAATATTTCTACTTTCCTTCCCCCCTGGATGAGATGCTAGTCCATCACATGGCTACTCCCTATTTTAAATTCGCTTCCACCCATTTACACACCTATAGGTTGTCTAGCCAGGGCGCCATAACCATTAGGCCTACACGCTTTTCCAGCCGGAACCATTGCAAAAGATTAAACAAACGCAATATTTCCAATTAGTTTAAAATCTTCGAACTATCACAAATTAATACTCAACCTTAAGTAATTATTAACCACACATTGGGAGCTATCAAAGCAGCTACCATTAAGACCAGCCGTCTACAGTTAGAACTGAGAGATCGTCAGTTACTCGACACCTTTTCGTCTCTATTAGAAATACCTTGAATATATACTTTTAAATGTATATCGTGTACTGATGGATTCTTCTAAACAAGGTTTATATTCAAAGGCATATATTAAAGGTATTTATAATAGACGCGAAAAGTTGTCGAGCAACTGACGATCTCTCAATTTTGTCTGTAGACGGCTGGTCTTAATGGTAGCTGCTTTGATAGCTCTCAATGTGTGGTGTGTAGTTAATAATTATATAAGGTTGAGTATAAATTTTTAATAGTTCGAAGATTTTACAATTGAACTATTAAACTAATTGGAAATATTGCAATCGTTTAATCTTCTGCAATGATTCTGGCTGGAAAAGCGTGGCGGCCTAATGGTCATGGCGCCTTAGACATCCTACAGGTGTGTAAATGGGTGAAGGCAAATTTAAAACGGGGAGAAACCATGTGGTGGATTAGCATCCCATCCAGGGGGAAGGGAGAGTAGAAATATTTCGTCGCTTAGGCTGTTTGGGCTACTGGCCTGACGCAAATTTTTTTTTTAATTCTAACACGTGCACCTCCATGAACAGCACCGGTAAGTGTTTTTTTTTTTATTATTTTTTGGAACCCTTAGAGAAAAATTTCGTATTAAATTATTTAATAAAGTTGTGAATTTACCATCAAGTTTTAATCATCGATATTCTTATTTATTTATTAATTTACATTTTCTTTTTAAAAATTTATTATTTTTCGGTCCTTCCGGGTATTCCGGGTATTCCAAGTATTCCGGTTCCGGTTCCGAATTCCGGCATTCCTTATTTTCCAAACTACAGTAAAACTTCATTTGCAAAGCGTACGAACAATACGTATCTTTAGCAAGAGATCGACATATTTTAAATTTCAAGCATGTCAAGAAAAGAGGAAGAAGCTAAAACTATTTTGATTGTTTGGTTTTTTCTTTTACATTTCTTTCTTTCCTCTAAGCGTTAGTGTAGTAACAGGAAGAGGCCAATTGTCGCATATCCTGTAAAATAAGTTATCGTGGCTCGAATAGCTACAACCAAGTTTTCAAAAATCTACCTACACTTACCGAAACAATTTGCTGTTAACGGAAATATCTATATTTTTTGTAAAAACTTCCACGTTCATTCCATTGAAGTTTTGTTCGGTGGCATAGGTGAGGACTATTTGCATTCCTTGGTCTGGAACAAGTTTGAAAAAAAAAACACAGCGACAACTGGCTGAGATCTGAAGCTATGGCTGGATTCTTCATAGCGAAATTTTCAGTAGAACGTGACTCCGGAAACACCATGATGTAATCTATAACAGAGGCAATGGATTGTCTATCTAAAATGTCACTCCTTATTTGGCAAAGTTTTAGGTTCAAGAAGAGAGCGAAGGTTTATTTCAAACAAATTTTGAATGTAAAGGGCCGTACCGTGAAATATGTCCCCACAATTTGACTTATCATTGTGCGCGCACTTATTGAGAGTCGTATTTTCACAAAATACTAAAACCTAGTTTTGCAGTGAACTACTTGCAACATACCTATTTTGCACAGCTTTTTCCTTCCTGGTCCTGATGCACAACTGCAGTCGCCATTAACTGAAATTGGACAAGTAAAGAAATTAGATAATCATGACGAAATTAAGTGACTTCTAAAATAATCTTGATTAATAGAATATCCAGTAATTGCTCTGAATAATCTTTTCGCTCATAATAATTCAAATTCAAGTTTTCCGTCCTTTTTCATATTTACGACAACATTGTCGGAAAAAAATTATTACTGTGCATGGTTACATTTTCATAAAATCAAACCAAAATCTCTGAAGCTCCACTCTCGTTCGCAGTGTCTTCGTTCTGGGGAACTAATATCTGTTCTGTGATGACGCGTTCATTGTAAAACCAAGATATTATAATCTTTTCATACACTAGTATCCTTGGTGGAAAAAATTTCAGCGAGTTGAATTAGGGCCTTGGAGGTTGGTTTTGATCGATGAATATCCCTCTAGCCGTCCAGTTTGCATCACAATGAGTTCTCTCATTCTTGAATTCTATCCTTTTGGTAAAATGAAACTTTTGTTTGAGTATAATTTGGATATATCAACAAAGTTGAAATGGTAAATTGGCCACCGTAACGATTACAAAAGCTGACGTTTCGAGCGTTAGCTCCGACGAAGGGCTAACGCTCGAAGCGTCAGCTTTTGTAATCGTTACGGTGGCCAATTTACCATTTCTACTTTGTTGATATATCCAAATTATTTCGTTAACCCCACCGACGCAGCCCCAAACAGTTTCTTTAGAAACTATCAGCCTTTATTCTTTTGCTTGAGTACTTACTCAGAAACCAAGTCCTCACTTTTTTCGCAGTGGCTTCCTTCATATATTTTCATGCAACGACACTCGTAGCTGTCTGTCTGGTACAGCGGTACACAAGTTCCTTTGTTCTGACATGGTGCACTTGAACACGGGGACTATAATTGCGAAAATTATGCTTTGATTCGGATAAATAGGGAAAGGACTCAAAAGTGACTTTTACTGCAGGACGCTCTCAAAGGCAAGAAGCGACTTAATCTTATTAATCTCCCTGGATAAGAAGTGAGGTCATTTCAGGTACAGCCCCTGCAAATCAACTTCCCTGAACTTTTTCGAAATTCTGGTGCCCATTTATGATCTGGCTTTCTGGGTAGCCAGAGAGAGGCACTGTAAGAGTACGTAATATTAACTAAAAACACACCACTTAACTCGGACGCACTCACAATACAAGCGAACTGGCACACGTTAGGGCGTAATCATTAGGCAATAATGAAAATTAGAGTTTTACCGGAACACTGTAGGGATACCCAGGTGCGTAGCCAGGATTTTTCAAAGGGGGGGTCATAGAGGCTACTCACCATTTACACCGCTGCTCTCCTGCGTATATCACCGGGCTCAGTCGTATTATTGCGGCACGAAGGCCCATATCAATGGCTTTTACGGCCAAGATATTGTGATGGCGTTTCCACCAACTGAACATTGTAGGTTGTTTGCTCTAAAGAAGACCTACCAAGGTCACGGGCACCCCAGGACCCCCCCTGGCTACGCCCTTGATACCAAAGATGCTTGGTGATGAACTTGTCTGAATGGGTGTAACGATCTGATGGAAGCATTTCACAAAGAAGATTGTTGTTCTTATCAAGGAAATCTGTCAGGTTGAAGGAAAAGAATGAATCCTTCTCGAGACACATGAACGCTCAATCAGAGAAGTGTTGGACTAATTCTGTCCCAATATTTGTTATGTTCAAATAGAAGCCATCGTGAGCCAGAAAATTTGCGAAAACAAACCCATCTTTGGTGCTTGTCCTGTGGAGGATAACCCATTAAAATTATCCTTGTGGTCTATACATTTTTTGATAGATAAAGATCAAAAATAAATAAATTAATATTGAAAATAAAGAAGAAATCGAGTAAGCAGTGTTTCACGGTGATACCTTTTGAAGTCAGCGAACAGCTCACGCAAACAGCCAGAGCAAGAAAACTGACAGAAAAATAGACAAAAGCCATCTTATTCCTGTAGCTCAGTGAGAAATGTTTCTTCATGGAGAGTGGCAGCTAGCCAGTGAATGATATGGCAGATGGCTGCTACTTTTAAAATCTTAGGTGGGCCTCAATGACATTCGCTTTCGCTAGTACGACACGAATCAATTATTAATTACATTTGATTTATTTATCATTTTCAAATGTTCAACTTCCTTTTTTTCAAGCATTTGCCATATTCTAAAAGCATGGTGTTGGATATCTGGGTGGTGGTAACGTCTACCTATTTCTAGGCTGATGAGGTATTTTCTCCTCTAGTTGTGTTTTAATTAGCTCAAAGATCATGGGTCTTTTCGAACACAAGAGTGCACGAGGACTCCGAAGCAACATACAAATTTGGCCCTTAATTAACTGAATTGCGTAGTACGATAAACAAGTTAAGGTATTTTTTCGATATCTTTACGAGATGTCCTGCAGATTAAACCATCCTATTAATAGGCGGCACGAAGTGCAAGCTGGTGGCACGCCACTTATTAGCAACTAAAATCGGAGGTGTTTTGACCAAATTTTCAAACGTCATTAGTGCCTATCGAGGCGCAGCCGAAAATAACCCTTGCTTCTTGAGTGCTATTCAAACTTCCGTGTGTATCCAAAACTCAACTGAGATACACACAGTTTTAAGTGCAAAACAACTCTTTATAAAATAACGAATTCAAAGGGTTATCTTCTATGTCTGTAGACCAAAATAAAATTGAACCAAATTCTGCTCCGTCATCATAATTATGGGCTAAAGATATATCACCGGATGCCTCTCTGAAAAAATATAAAAATAAATAAGAAAATCCTGTTGTAGTCGGCAGAAATTCACACAGGCGGCCCAAGCGTATTGTGAGTGATTTTGGGGTCTAAAGTTTATGTGTTTAAGTGTGGTGCTACCGGTCAACTGCGTATAAAATACACAATTTACCGGTAGCATCAAACGCGTTACAAAGAAAGTCGCCAAAACAGCGTTAAAAGGACCGTAAACGACAAAGCAGCTACGGAAAAAAGGTAAGGAGACTTCTTACGGTATATCCCTCCCTTTTCAATTTTTTCTTAATCTTTTTTTTTTTATAATTTTTCCTATTATACAGTTGGCTGGTGACACCGCACGCGTCACAAAGAAAGTCGCCGAAACAGCGTTAAAACGACCGTTGGCAACAAAGCGGCTACGGAAAAAACGTAAGGAGACTTTTTTATAATTTTACCTTTTTTTAACGGTCCACACATACGCTTAAACTTCGATCTTAATATGTTAGTTACTGCCGTTAATGAACTTTAGACCCCAAAATCCCACACAGTACGCTTGGGCCGCCTGTGAATTTCAGAGCTAAGGTTTGTTATAAACCTCTTTAAAGTGTCGAGCAAAATTTTCTCATAATTCCCCTTAGCTCCCAGTCGTTTCGGTCTTAATTTATTCCAAGGCTTCTATGACCGTTATCTTTCTTTTATTTTATATTCTGATGCACTCGGTTAACGCTTTAAAAAAAAACTATTTTTCTAACTCTGCGAAATCTGATTTTACAACATAACCAAAGTAAAGCGCGCGCTCTGATTGGTCAATTTAGCGTCCCCCATTTGCCCATGGGTGTA
Organism: Stylophora pistillata; assembly: GCF_964205215.1. NCBI lineage: Eukaryota > Metazoa > Cnidaria > Anthozoa > Scleractinia > Pocilloporidae > Stylophora > Stylophora pistillata. Next base: position 43,989,877 of record NC_142521.1, read on the forward strand.
CGCTGCTGACGTGAGCAAATGCAAAGACTATTTTTCCGCGCGCGCTTGTTTTATTCTGATAACGTAAGATTTGTTAAACAAAAGGGAACTCTTTAGCTACAATGTGTTAATGTTATGTTATAAAACAAATGGTAAACACCACAGCGTACACTATTGAGTTATGGATGCACGCGGGAGGTTGCTAAGCACGAAAGAAGCTAGAGTCGCTCTCGGCTATCGCCTCGAGCGACTCTTACGCTTCTTTCGTGCTTAGCAACCTCCCGCGTGCATCCATAACTCAATAGTGTACGCTGTGCTGTTTACCATTTGTTAATTTTACGTAATTTAAAAACGATTGGTAAAACTTTCCAAACAGGCAAAGTTTTTTCCTTTTTTTTTGGAGGGAACAAAAACACCTGCATCTCCAGCGGAGACCGTCATTTTGTCTATTTTGTCTATTTTGGACTTAGATTAGTTTTGAAAGGGCGTGTGAATTTTCTATCTCAATATGAAGCGATTAAAATTGTGATAATAGAGACCTGCTTAACTCCCACGGCTGTGATGTGAAATGTTGTGGTTTCTTGCATGAGAGTCTCACACGCATTATTTCGTGACAAAATTTTCATTTGACTCTACGTATGATTATGTTCGTGTTCTCCAAAGATTTCATCGAAATCACCGGTGGCGCCCTTTGAACAGGAACTGATGGATCTAAGTTTATACATTTTTCATCTAACACTATCATTATTTGACAAGTATTTTACTTATTTGACTAACAAGAGCCCCCGCTCTGGTTAATGGCTCAGCCAGCGACAAGAACATACCCACAGAAAAAAGAGAGGGAGAAAAGAAAAGCTATTGCATGACATTACTTCCGCGTGGATTCCCCGCGCCCACGGACTTTTCGAAACGGTGAAGGAGCGAATGACTGGAGGTTTAAGCATCGGCCGGGTTTCTTGCAAATAGTTGAAAGAGTCATATCTACATACTCACTCAAGCGAGAGAACGGGAGAATGATCGGGGCCACGCAATTTCGCATGATTTTGACACCTGAAATGTTTCTAAGTTCAAGATGGGTAGCGCTGCTCTTCCGTTCAATTTTTCACAACAAAAAAGAGTAGAAACAACCAGGAAGATCATTGCAGATTTTACATGCTGCTATGGTTACAGTTTGAGAGGATAACAGTGCATATTTCTTTCGCTCCGAAGAAGGGCTAACGCTCGAAACGTCAGCTTTTACAATCGTAACGGTGGCCAATTTACCATTTCAACTTTGTTGATATATTCAAATTATTTCGTTACCCCCACCGACGCAGCCCCAAACAGTTTCTTTAGAGACTATCAGCCTTTTTACATATTTCTTATAATTCTTGTGACAACCGTGAAGCGATTGTTGATAACATTTCCTATCCTAATTGGACTCAGTGAAAAGTATCTCAAGCCTTGCGCCAACTACTGGGAATGGGTTAGGTGAGGGAAAAAAAACCAAGTCGCCGGAGTCCAGATCCTCTTTCAGAAACATCGCAAACGAAAAACTTTAATTTGCTTGAAGATCGATATCTTATATAGCTCTAGCTGCCGAATTATCTCGTTTAAATTTTTTAGGAATTAAAATATAGGATTGTTTGCGTCGTAAATGAGACACAAGACTACTAGAGGCAATTATATTTATTACATGTAAAATAATCCTTCTGAGATTTTATGATTTTAATATAATCATATTAAAAAAGGTTTCTGTTAAACATTCTGTACTGGTTAGCACTAGATACGAGAGAGCAAGGGTGACTTTTCATCATTTGCTGAAATCCTCTTTCTGTCATCCTTTTTTATCTCGTGCGTAAAGCTGCCATGTTCAATCGTCTGATCGGTATTTTCCAATGTGGGCTTAAAACGAGTTTCTGGCAACAGCGTGCACAGCAAGGCAGAGGCAAGAGCTACTACACCCATTATTCCATATGGGAGTAAAGGGTTTATGCGTTCCTAGAAATGTCAATAAGAGAGAATGAGTCATTGCTACTTTTACTCAACATATAACTTTTAGTTCATCTTTGGATTGCTGACACTGTCGGTGACACTGATCCAGGAGGACCAGTCATTCATTATAGCGAAGGAAGGGGGGGAAGGGTTGTCGAGGATCTCGGTCATGATGTCACGATAAATTTTATCTGAAGCCCACCCCTCCCCCCCATCCGTATGATCCCTCCCCTCATTGGCAACTAATTAACTCTGTTGAGGATGTCTGTTCCCTCCCCGTTCCCCCTAAAAACAATGTGATCCCCCCCCCCCCAAAAAAAGAACCCACATCTTCCTCCACCCAGGCGACAAATAGTTAATCCTTCCTACCCATACTTATCAAACGACTTCTTCTATGCGAGGTCATGATCTTTCGTTTGTTAACACCGATCCAGGAAAACAATGAGTTGGAAACAGTGGACAGATGAAGCGAGACGTTACTTACAAGAAAGAGGATATAGGTACAAAGAATCGAGCCAATTCTGCCGCAGCCTGAGGATATACTTAGACCAGTGTTTCTAAAATGATAAAACCATCAGTCATTAAATTTGCGAAATGAGCGCCAAAAAAAATAAAAAAAAAAAAACACTAAGAATCGTCATTCCATTTTTCCAGATAAATCGGTGCCTTCTCCCAATTTTGTTGTTCTTTCAACGTTTGCTATGAGGTTCTGTTATCTCGATGCTAGAATTTTTCGACCCGATATTTTTATCAGTATGCAAGTATTTTGCATCAGGCTTAATTAGCCTTTCATTCAATTGCCACGGCAGTATAACAGCGTTAAGACACTGATAACCTCGGTAACACAGTTCATCATCCCGCTGACTCCTTTAGAGAGGAGGCGGCGTGGCCTACTGGTTAGGGTGCTGGACTTGTAATCCAGTGTCCCGGGTTCAAGTCCTCCACCCTGCCACTCACTGGATTTGCTCTCGGTTGCCCCTAGTTCAACTTCTTGGTTCTGCTCTGTAAATAGCCCACTGGTCTGCCTCCAGCCGGTGGGGATTTTCAAGCACTTAGTTAGTCTACATTGTGGCTGTTTAGCCCCTATGGGGGAGCCTCAATAAACGGATTTATTTGTCGATTTAATTATTTGTCAATTTTAGTCTCGACGATCCTACCTATACGAGTATTTTCGCAAGACAACTTTAATTCAATTCTCAGCTTTCCTACCTCAGTACAGTGGGAAATAACTCGGACGAATAAAGGTAGATTCCATTAAAAGAGATCGAGATCCAGAACTTTGCCCAAATCATCAACAAGAATATTTTACCAGCAAAGATTACTGCAAGAGCAAAACAAAACGAAATGCCTCCTTCGCTTTAGCCGGATACATAACTTAGCTGCGTAATCTAGCTGCAATAACTAGAGCCCAGGCTTTGCCCCAGCAAAAGTTCGCCCACTCCCACACACTAGCCCGTATCATCAATATATAAAAAAGCTGGTTTTCAGCAGGACGGGGGCGTAAACTAAGTATAAGAGTTAAAAAACTATAATTAAAATGCATTGATTGTGATGTGTTTTGACGGTCGCACAGTGCAATTGCACAATCTCCCGGCTATTGTCTGGCTCTTAGGAATCCTGTTTTACTCCCCCTTTTTAGCTTTCGGTTTTTTAACGAATCCATGGAACTACTAGACACATGCAATCTACCTCCCCTCCTCAAAGTAAAAATGATGGCGAGCGCCCCACAAAGGCAATGTCAAACAATTTTTACTCCATTTGCTACCTTCGTTTGAACCATCATATGTGTTCAAAAGCGCTGCGCCTGCAATGCCTGTGGCAGATAATGCCAAGGGAACAACGACTCCTCTCTTACGGCCGAATCTGCAATAGAATGACAACCATCATATGTGTTCAAAAGCGCTGCACCTGCAATGCCTGTGGCAGGTAATGCCAAGGGAACAACGACTCCTCTCTTACGACCGAATCTGCAACAGAATTACACGAACAACTCACGTTAGTCGTCTATTAATTTACGAATTTAAACTATAGTTGCAGTGAAATCTTATTTGGGTCGCTTCCGTTTTTACTGATTAGCTTAACCTGTTGTAGATCCAGGTGCCTGCTGGGATAGCTGGGATTTGAACAAGACTTTCAATAAAGAAGTTGAAGTACATGTTTCCACCGATGTTTGACGCGCTCAGAGATAATCCATAGAACATCATATTGACTGCAATCCTAGAGTGCAAATGAACGGACTGATATAAGAATAAGAAAAAAAAGCAGTCCTCCGAGTATTCTTGGCGTTTTTAGTAGGCGGGTAGGATAACACGATTCGCGGTTGTTTCGCTCACGAGTCGTTTTGCTAATGACTAGTTCACTAACGTCTTAGGTCGTTTCGCCAACGTCTCAGGTCAGTTTCTTAGCGTCTCATAGGTGTTTTCGCTTACGTTTTAGGTTATTTTATTAGCGTCTCTTTTTAGTTTTGTTTTCTTCGAAGATGGCGACAAATATAATGACATGCTTTACCATCTCCGTCAAAACAAAGTCAACTTGGAACTCACTCTTTTTACAAAGGCTTAGCAAACTAAGTACATAACTGTAAAGTTGACCATTTAACTCACCAGCTGAAGCACGTTACTACGGTCGTCGCCCTAAGATATCTCGTCCTGAATAAATCCCGAATATCACCGAGTCTTGTTTCGCTGCCAGTTTTTGTTTCAATTTCCAATCGTTCTTCTGGAAGCTCTTTGCCATTGACTCGAGCGATTTTCCTGTAGAGTTTTTCAGCCTCTTCCATTTTCCCTTTTACCAACAACCAGCGGAGGGACTCAGGGTAAAAGCTAAGGAGGCAACCGGAGGCATGAATGAGAATTTGGTCCATTCAAATATGAAACAGTTCGTACAATGTTCCTATGTAGGCGGTAAAGTAACGATAGAACTGAAGTGGAGAAATGCCAACAAGTGTAGTTTGGCCTTCTCTGATACAACTTGGATCCTTATTTTCCTACAAACCACTGTTGATCAAAGTCCGAAATGGTCATAAGTCCTTTCGTGGAATCAGATTTTGAGAGGGTAGTGAAATCCAATTTTTTTTGGAAGCCTAGAGCATGCAGTCGAAAGCAAAACGCTTGGAGGCCATTCTTACCGACAAAATAGGACAGTGCATGTAATTAATGATATCTCGATCTTGTTTTTGTTTTGGTGCTACTGAATGTCTCCCTTACATAATTGTTATCCCTGAGCACTCAGATAATCGCTGCCTCGAAAAAGAGCCTCTCTTCAGTTGAGGGAAAAAAAACTTTAATTGAAGCTCCTCCTTAGGAGCTTTTCAGCCACAATGTAGACTAACAAAGTGCCACCTTACTGAAAATATGTTCATAAGCAAATATGTTCAAAAGCAACGACCTAACAATATTTTTTAACAGGAATTCGAATTGATTTTTTTTCTTACTTACAAAAAGAAAAAAAATATGTCCATAAGCAACGAATTGACAGCATTTTTAAACAGGAGTTCGAATTCATTTTTCCTTACTTACAAAAAGCCAAAAAGAGCCATAATTGCAGGCGCCCCAGTCAAGGCACATAACTTTCTCCAGTCTCTGACAAGATATGCAAGCCCCGCCAAGGTAGTGAGACTCAGTCCGCAATAGATATGATAACATGCTCCCATGATACTGCGATCTTTGACACCTACAAGTTCGTTCACTAGTACATAATTGGAACCACTCATTCCGCCTAAAATGAGAAAATAAGCAGAATAAGAGAAGAACATTTTCGCACAGTTACTCAAGATCTCAGTGTTATGATTTAACTTACAATCATGGTTTTATTTATTGGACAATGAAGTCACTAGGCAAGAGTGTTAAAACTTAAACGTCCATAACGTCAACGTAAAAACGGACACTAAGACGATCTAAAACAAAACGATCTTAAACAATTTATACCGCTGAATAAGACGCAGTAGACGGCTGCGTACGAGATATGGCAAGCACTTATCAGTTGTTGTTGTTGTTTATTTTTTATTACGGAGTCATAAACGAAACATTTATTTGTTTCCATCGTTAAAGGCTAAGCACTTAGAAACATACCTATGAAGAACCCCATGGCAAATTTGAAGAATGCAAACAGCCAGTAATAATTTGAAATGGCAGACAAAATATCGAAGAAGGTTATAAAGAATCCTGAAATATAGACAGCTTTCTTTCTACCGAATTTATCCCCCAGTGGTCCTATCATTATGGCGCCCAAAGACCATCCAGCAAAAATCAGAGAAGAAGAAATAGTTCCGTAGATAGCGTTGTTACAAACCAGGTCAAACTGCAAAAAATAGTTATTTGTTAGTCGCGACTAGTTTTAGTTTTTCTTTTGAATGGTTAAGAAAGCGGCGCGAATTTCCGGCACAAACCAGAGTGCGAAATGAAACAAAATCAAAGCAATTCCGGCTTCCCTTGACATCTTGAGAATTGCTCTATTGATAACCATCTAATCAAAATTTTCGTCCAGCAATAATCGTCGACAAATTGGCGTCTTGATATTTCAACTGAAGAACAGACCATGATCCAGGCTCAATGGAAATCCAACTTCCTCTTCAGGGATCCAAGAAACTGACAAACCAAACATGAAGGTATTGCGCATATGCACCCACAGTTGTAGTGCACGAGCTTATAAGTCTGAGGAAATTAGACGCAAAAAGGTTTTAGACCGCTGATTTTCTAAGCTTACCTGCGTTACAATAGAAGTGAAGTCTTCCACGAATTCCCAGGAGGTTCTTGATATGTTACACCGGAAATTGTAATTCATGTCGCCAGGTTTCATGGTCCCACCGAAGGGGCATTCGGTGCTGTTACTAGAAACACACCGCCAAGCTGGTTCAGCGGTAATAAAAGTCATTAGCAGCACAGGCCATGCATACCAGAAACACTGGTTGACACTGGATAAGACCAGACTAAATAGCTGAAATCGTCCAAAGCTGCCAATTTTCTCCAAGACCTCGTCTGCTGTCATTGCCATTTTTAAAACGTTGATAACCTTATATAGATCGCTCGATTCAGCCACAACTGTAACTATGATCGGTCAAGAGAAAATTTCTTTAGAAAGAAACATTGAAAAACCACCGTGGGTGCACTGTTGAGTTGTTATTCAAAAAAAGCAAATAGATTTGAGAACACCAATGGGAAATGCTAGAGAAGCACGACCTATCGACCCTTATCGGAAAACCGTAGTCTCCATAGCCAGGCTCCTAAAGGAAGGAAGGGGGGGCGGGTGGGGAGGCGGTAAATGGGTAAAAGAAACACTCAATTTTCTATAGTCCCCCCCCCTTTATGCTCTGTTTGCGACGACTGACCCCTGACCCCCTGCGTTCTTCCTGAAAACCATGTAATTCTCCAAATTCCATCATAAATGATGACTGGCCTTCAATGGTTTCTGAAAGGTTTGAAGAGGACTAAAAAAGTCACAAACGCTGTCGGATATGAGCGTCTCACGTGGCATAAGTCTGCAAGCGTAGCGAATTTGTCGGATCGGAAAAGCTAACTAATTACCATTTTTTCTTAAACAATTTATTCATTGATCAGATTCCTCTACAGGATAGAAGAACCCTCTGAAATTAGCCTTGCGCCGAAGGTTCGGCTTCGAGGCTCAGTAGTTACGCCCGAAATCCGACGAAGCCTTAATTTTGTCCCAGCTTCTTTTTTGCGATTGCTACATTTGCAGCAGCACAACCGGCGAGGATCATTGCCTTACTTAAACTTATTATGCCTCAGAGTCCTTTAAAATTACGCTGTCTTCAAAGCAAATTAAACATATAAACACCGTGAAATTTTTGGTCGTTTGTTGAATTCGCCCACGTCGCGAGCATGTAGCCGATGGTAGGGACCAACGGAAACAGCTGTTAACATGTCTTTTTTTTTTTTTGTCGTGGTTTTCCACGTACTTATTTGTCATTTTGAATCAATAAAAATAGGGGAAGACAAGCCATACCTAGTCAGTTTTCTTGTGTTGATCTTTAGCTTCAGAAAGCATTTTTATCTCATTTAGTGTCCCACTGATAAACAATAATGTACAATTTACTAGCTAACGTGACAAAGGGGTGCTCTGACACTTTCTGGTGTGTGATTTCTCACGAGTTACAGATTTTCTCACAAAATTGATGTGATGCCCGTTTCGTCGTGGGCCTCAATCTCGAGCCCATCATATGCGTTATCCCTGATTTTGACCCACGCTTTCCTTGGATTTCTTCTAAAGAAAAAAGGGAAAAAAAAAAAGGAAAGAAAAGAAAAAAGCCAGATAAGGTCTGATTTCAGTCTAATGCATTCACTCTTCACGTAAAAAAAAAATTAAAACAAAAATTAAAACAAAAAAACAAAAAATAAGGCTAATTTCCAGCTACCTTGACGAACAATCTTGGTGAATAAAGGGTTTTTTATATAGCAAAAATAATTCGCTTTAGTAAGAATCAAGAATGATCTGTTTATTTCGAGAGGCGGGACTGAAAGCCACCGTGGGGCACAATAAATCAAGAGTGCCGTGTAGTTTTCTTCTTTTCTTCTTTTCTTTTTTTTATTGTTTTGACCGTCTTTTGCAAACTTTAAAAGCTTTTTGCGACTTCGTTGCCGAAGTTGTCCAAAACTTAGGAAGACTTTAAGTCCACTCCTCGCACCTCTTTACAAGATCGGCTCATCTTGCCCGCTCGGGTAGCCAACTAAACCACAGGATTTGCTTCATCTTGCCCGAGGGCGCTGCCAGCTATATAATAACCATGGTTATGAAAAAAAAAAAAAAAAAGAAAGAATTGCAGCCATTCTCCCCTTCCCACCACGCGATTAAATAAGCCCTCCGTAGGGTGTAAAAAGAAATCTTAACCCTAAATGTGCCGCCAACATCTACGCGTACCTTCTATGGTGGTTAAGGTAAGAAATCCTTAAGTACACACAGAAGGTCAATAGACGCAACTCGCTCTTGAAGAACAGGTGTACAACCATGAAATCTTCACCTCAGGAGGTGACGGAAAATTTTTAACTTACGGTTTGAATGGGAGAAGGAAGGGCTAAGGCGTGCTAATGTTAGAGTAGAGATACGTTTTTCATTTGTTTTTTTAAAGACTATAATATGTCTTCCATAGTCACGCTTACCGTATGACCAACAGAAGACCTGTCGGTAACACTTGTCTGTCATCAGTTATGATACTACAAAGCTTAACTGAAAAAGCCGCATCAAGATATTTTGACATATTGGTTTAGTATCAATTTGAAGCAGGAAAATTAGCTCGGTAAAATAGAAACACAAAAAGGCAATTAAAATTAGCCAAAACGGAGCCAGACAGATTGCAAGTGATCAACTTGGGCAATGAAGGATACATGTAATTCATCATATGACCCTTGCGCGATGACGATTTCACAATAAACCTTACGTAAGTAGAGAAGACATATTTCCTGTTTATTCTGGTGATGCCTGCTGTAGCCTAAAAGGAGGCTCTATCTAAGTAATAGTTGAAGGTTGGATCGTTTTTACAAGAAAAGGACAATACCTTTGCCTGGAGTATCAATTTCTGATCTACTTCTTTCTCCATCCTAGAAATAAAAAAGCGAGCTTTTAGAACAATTCGAGGAGTAATAAATCGAGCCATGAAAAATTCTGGGTTTTGTAACCTTTTCATCTTATCTCCAAATCTTCTTAATTCATTCGGTTTGGACGTGTAGAAAGTAAACAGTTGTACGAGGGATTTCAATTTTATCCGGCACTTAAGACAATTGTAGTGTAGATTACAGAGATTAATCTGCAAACATGGGACATGAATAAACAGGAAACTGAATAAGTCCGATGTTTTTATGAAAAGCTCTACGTTTTCCATGTTCGCAGTTCATCATTTTTTTATGTCCTAATAAGGAAGGTAATCTTGACACAAAAAAGCATTACATGTGCTACTCCTGCGCAAACTCTTTGTCAAAATTATACGAATGCCAATGGAGGAAAAAAACAGTAATTTTCGGATAACTCTGTTGTGCGGGAGGTCGAGGGTTCGAGCCCCGGCCGGACCAACACTCAAGGTCTTAAAATAATTGAGAAGCGTATGCTACCTTTCTATAACATCAAGAAATGGTTAGATATTCTAGTCTTCTCGGATAGGGACTGATAAATGGAGGTCCCGTCTCCTACAGGGTTAGGGGTAGGAGACGTTAATTTCCCACGCACGAGATTACTGTGTGATGGATGTCCTCCGTTGAGATGGGATGTGCGGGTTAGGATTGATTGTAAAGCGCTGTTAATCTGTCATTGTAAATAGCGCTCTATAAGTGATAAATTGTTGTTGTTGTTGTTATAACTCGAACATTTTTCAATTTCCCTTGCTTGAAAGTTCGATTCATCGAGTATTTACTGTACCCATATGGTGTTTCTGTTTTCAGTAAAAGTGTCATTTCGCAGGGAACTAGGAAGTAAGATGCTTCGTATGCTCGTCGGCCGGTATAATATCGACCAATCCCTGGCTGTTAAATGTTGGGAACAAGCCGCGCTCCATTCCAGCTGCCGACAATCTGACCAGTTATCATCGTGTGGTGTTTTCAAACCTATTTTATTCGAGTTATTTCTTATTCATTTCATTTATTCTCGTAAATTGTTTGCTTTGATATCATCTCATTACTTGAAATCAAAACACCGCGCATGGTCAGCGTTATCTGTGGGAATAGGTTAACTTATTTAGAAGCCGGGTTGATGCGGCAGAAGGTCGCGCGCTTTTGTGAAGGAGATATTTTCAAGCACTCAGACACAAAATCACCATCTTTACAGTGGGCAGATAATAAACTTAGACAGTTACCATCCCAGCTATATGACTGATACAGACCGAAGCGCTGTATACAAGATGATAACCATCTTGACTGAAACGTCCTGCTATTCATCCCATCTGGCTTCGTCCGAAATACTCAAGATATGTTGAATATCTAAATCACAGTATTATTCTCGTCTAATTCAATTTGTCGATGTTTCAGTTGGAGGTTCTTGTTTCGAAAGAAAGCTAAAAATATGTGTTTTTCTTGTTTTTTTTCGTCGCTAATGGCATTGTCCGAAACCGTGCATTGAAGCTGGTTACGTGATGTGTGCGTTAATCAAGGCACAGCAGTAGTTTTTTCGCATATGTTTGGAGCCCTTGTTTTAAATAAAAGCTTTACAAAATATCTTTTTACCTGATGGTTGCCTCGGCCCACATCACATTTTCCGATAACATACGTTAAAATTAATTACGTGATGTGCTGGATAGTTAAGCCATGATACTAAATGTAGCAATAACTCATTCATAATTTTGAGCCCATTTTTTTATACAAAATCTTTAAAAAAACCGGTTTCTCAGCCAGAAGGAATTGTCCATAGTCCTACATTGAACACGTGCAGTTGCATTCCGATATTAAGGATGATGAAGTCGACGTTGCGATGGGCTCTTATAAAGAAAACTTGGTAAAATGTAGATTTTTAATCTGAATTAAGGTCTTCTTCCTGCAAAAACACGTATATAGCAACCAATTTAATTATATCGCTTTGCTTTACCCACGCTTACCATGCTGTTAGCAGAGCAGTAATTCTCCAAAGTTCAGCATGAAGAAAACTGATTACAATAGAAGCCGAAAGATAGAATAATCAAAGTTCACGGCAAAAATGATAATTACAAAAACTGGCAAGCATTTCGTTGTTACTTTCTTACCATAATTTACTCGCCAACTCTCACTGCGATTGGAGAAACGGCGACGGCTCACCATCTGCGATAATTATATGCTTTTGTATATGTAAGGTAGTTTTTATTCTTTTTTTTCTTTTGGTGCTAAACACGCAAGGCATCGCAAGATCATATGTGCATTTATGTACTTTGACCAGTTGTCCGGGACAAATAAAATTTTCAGCGTGTGGAGTTTTAAGCAAATTTGGATCTTCAACTTGGCCTTAACTTAGCCATAACACAAATGGAATTTATAAATAACTAAAAAATAAGCATTTTTTTAAAAATTGTTTTATCACGTTTGGTGGGTTTGGAAGTTGTCAATGGATGCACATTGATTTAATCTTGAAATCATGGTAAATTTCCTACCCACTATTTATATTTTATTTTTCCTATCCCGAAATATGGGGTTTTACTTTAAGAACTGTTTAAATTGTACTGTGTTGTAACGCAGTAATGATCAATTCTTTACAGAACATTATTAATATTGCAAAAGTGATTTACATAACTCTTCGGGCCGGGTGTCATCCTAGAGAAAACAATCTGCTCGCCACGTAAAGTACATCCTTTACTTTTCATGCGGAAATGGGTCATTTGGAAAACAGTTCAAGGATTTTCGAGCGGACGAACGAATCTCTGTCGCTTGTGGCGTATAGCAGGACTGAAGGAGTTGCTTGGTGCAGTGCATTTGCTGTTGTGTCATTCCTCGTAATAGTTTGCAACGCGCTTACCATTACGGTTTTTGCCTTGAACAAAAATCTTCGAAGAAAGAGTTTCCTTTTGGTTATAAATATGGCCTGTGCAGATTTTATGTTAGGTGGTATGGCAATGCCTTTATTTGTTTATCGTCTTGGTGGTGATTTTAAACTCTGGGCAATCGAATGGGGTTACTCCTTAAATTTGTTTTATTTGGTTGTGGACACCGTTTGTGCCCAGGCTTCAATAATTACAGCTGCATTTATCGCCGGAGAGAGGTTTTATGCCACTGGATGGCCTCTAAAGCACCGTTGCATAGCGCGCCGCAGAGCTTACTACGTTACTGTTTCACTTACTTGGGTTTTATCAATTTTTATTTCATCTGTGTTAATAGGTTCTCTTCACAAGTCAGTTCAGGTTTCGATTTATATTTGGATGGTGTATGCTTTCACACTGACCCTTATCATATGCGTATGTTCTATCGGTATTTTCAAAAGCTTTACGCAAGGAAGAAAATTCATACGAAGACAGAGTGATGCTAAGTGTTCAGAAAGCAAGCGGTCAACTAAGACGTTGTTATTGATAACTTTTGTGGCCTTGGCATGCTGGTTGCCATTGATAGTAACGAACACGTTTACAGTTTATATTCCGGTAGATAAAAATCTTTTGTTACTCGCAAATCTCATAAATTTCGGCAATTCGTTTGCAAATCCTGTACTTTATTGCCTGAGGATCCCTAATTTTAGAAGAGCCCTGTGGTGCCGACGGGGATACAAGGGGAAAACGGCTGTGGGACGACTTGCGGTTACCACCACTGCCTTCCACCTGCAAGTCGCCCTCAAACGTGCGGTAGAGGTCAGCGGGCTTCTACACCAGAAAGAGGGCAAGGATGTAGAAGATGACATTGACACTGAAATGAGAACTTGGATAAGTTAAGAAGAGTCTTAAAACATGAAAAGGAAATTGAAGGCTCGTGACGGTGTTTACACTTTTGAATAACGTCATTTATGAGTTCAGTATTTTATTCCTTTCTCCGTAAAGCTGAAATAATTCCTGCCTACGCTTTTTAATTAAAAATTATCTTCAATTTTTTCTGATGCCCAATGATATATTTTATTGTCATGATTTGATATTTGCATTCAGCACGTTAATATTTGTTTGCAATATTAGTATTTGGTATTTTATGAACAGATTTTTAAAAGCCCAGATTCCAGTCGCAACATTCTGGCAAAAAGATCCTAGTAAAAGAAAGGGTATAAATTTACATGTAAATAGGCAAAAGCTACTTTGAACATATTTTGTTCAATATGCAGAAGAAGCTTTCGGAGATTTCTAGACGGGGCTTCGATTTCACGAACCTCCCACAGTCCTGTATGAAACCCCTCAAAAACACTGCTGATAAGAAAAAGGATAAGAATTCACCTAAAGAAAGAAAGATGCGTCTAGTTCGCTGCAACACAACTGTGAATTTTCCTCTCGTATCTTGCATTGGCTCTGGATTAATTTCAGATGTGAATTACAGTTTGCTAGCTGTTACTTAGGCGAAAAAGTCTTATGTTTTGAACGTCTCACAAATTTTGTGGGACGTTCAAAACATAAGACTTTGAAAGCAGAGCCTTATTTGTTAATGACCTTATTCAACATTCTGCGAGTAGGAAAAGAAAGATCATTAAGCAACTTGCAGTTTCTCAGTTTAGTGAGAAATGATGGCTCAATCGGGCGCTGCAGAGTAAATTTTCCTAAAAGCAAATTCAGATTTTTTTAGTTTCGCTTGTTTTTATATCTGTTCGTTTAAATTAAATCAAGAGTTTCTTTTCTTTCTTCCTCCCTTTTTTTTTTTTTTTTTTTTTTTTTTTTTTTTTTTGTGTGTGTGTGTGTGTGTGTGTGTGTGTGTGTGTGTGTGCGTGTGCGTGCGTGCGTGTTCAAGATGAGATTATCAATCTCTTAAAATGCTTCAAGATCAGCCGTACCTCATAACACGTTACATTCTTGGTTTTGTCACGCACACTCCAACGCGTTGCGCGACGAGACGAAACAGCGGCTGCTAAGGAAACCATCCCATGGGAGCCATTTAATCATATCCAATCAAAGAGGTCACACAACAAGCCAATTGTGATCAACATAAACACTGAACGGTCGTGAACTTTATGAGGTGCAGTACAGGTAAGCGAAGCCAGTTTCTTCGGAATACACGAACAATGGAAGCATATACGTCAATCGTCTTAGTTCAGGGCTCATTTTAAAACACTGTCGCTCGTTTCAGTACTATCTCGCGGTAATTGGGTTCTGTCAGTTTCCAGCAGGATCAGTCAGGCATGAACAGAAGAAAATCTATTTCTTTGGCATGTTTTTTGATCGCAAGAACTTCTCGATAAATGCTGTAATGTGTGTCTCATGTGATTAATTAAAACGAATGAATTTAATCTTCGACGAAGGTCGCTTCGAATCGAAGTCGTTCATTTAGAAGACGACATGCCTCTGTTGCTTAACACAGCGAGTCACATTATCGTTACTCGTGCATGATATTAACATGACGATCAGTATTTTTAACTGCTTATGCACGAAAGGTTAAATCCATAGGAAAGGCCATAGGTGTTGCTTAAAGTGAAAATAAAATATCACCAAAAGCATGGACGTTATCAATATTTCACATGCCGATTCGTGAGTAATAATTCTGCGTGTGTTTTAAAATTTGATTTTTTCGCATGGCTTATGACATGAAACTCGCTCATGGTAAGTGATTGCCTTTGTTTATATACTTACAAATATAGGAAAGCTTTTTCAATCGAACAGTACGAATTAGATGATATGGATTATTTTTTATTCATGAATTTTGGGTATCGATCGAGACTTGAACTGAGATACGCTGAGATCGTAAAAGGAATATTTAAAACCCTTTCACTGATATCTAGAGTAGACATTTAATCGTTTGCCTTCGTTATGTAAACTTACATAAATCGGAGTAAATTTTCGAAATTTTCGATGTAAATCGAGCAGGCGCAAATATTTTTTAAATAGTGTTGTTTGTGATCTATATAATAAAGTTTGAAAAACAAAATTTGATGCCGATGATGTCTGCTTCACACAATCGGCAGCACAAAATATAAAGTGCTATAAAATATTCGAACGAAATTGGTAATACTGAAGAACAATAGCTGTGAATTCACAAAAACTACAAAAATTTACATATTTAATAATGTCGAACAGTTGTAAATTTAAGCGAAGGTAGCCAAATAAGAATAACAATAATAACAAGATCGGTAAGGTAAAACTGAAGAGTAAAAATTATTAAGTACTGCCTATGTTGGTTCTATGAAATTTGTTATATAAATAAATTTGTTTGCTTTAAACTTGGAATAATTAAAGAGTCTACTCTTGTAAAATAGGCAGATTGTGTCAGTGAACAATATTCATTTATTTCCATTCATTGAAATTAGGCAGCGCCTTCCTCCTGTCTGAGAATCAGAGCTTCTTGGGAGCTTGCTGCTTTGATGTGCAGTTGGTCACGAGAATTAGTCAGTGAAAACTAGCCATTTTAAGTTTGCTTCATTTGACGTCTTGTGATACTGTTGAGCCATGATATCTTGACTTTTTTTTGCTGTTGGCCTCTCATGAACAGAGAATTCTAAAAGATTGTCTACCTGTTTCCAGCGTGGGACAATAAAGCAAAACCGATCAGAAGTCGCTTAGAACGAGGATTCGGACAACTAAATGGAAAGGTTCGAAGGTCTATGCCTCTTGGGGGTCCTCTCATATTAGGGACTTTAAGCAAACCACGACGGCTACGGCAACGAGAACGTGGAAAAACAATAGATCTATCTGGTAGAACAATAGCGCAGCACGTGCGTTTTAAAACTTTGTACATTTCTTAGACGTGCGTTTTAAAACTTTGTACATTTCTTAGCCGTCCTTTGCAAAACAACAACGTGAAATCACCAAAATTTGCGTCGTCTGCGAAGCGGAACCGCGGCGGCAAATTATTTTAATTTGCATTTGGAACTCAACACTACTTTTTTTATGCGTTACGTTGAGATTGAGGTCTGGCGCCCTATGAGACGGTAAACATATGCAGCCATTTTCGAAATTCTAACTAAAAGTAGAAACTCATTTTTTAATCGACGTCTTCCGTGGTGTTGCCGTCCTGACTGCTTAAGGTCCCTATTTACTGCTTCTTACGCTCGTGACAAAGAATTATTTATTCCTTTATTTTGTGACCCGGCTCCAAATTAACCATCTCTCTATTTCGGATTACAGTCGTGTGGGTAAACAAGCACTATAGAGGCTAGAACTAAAACGCGCACAACGTTTGGGATAGAGAGTAACAACAATGTTTTCAACTGAGCTTTAAATTTATATTTTCTATAGAAACAAATTGTGTTCGTGCCCTTCGAACGAGATCCGAATGTAATTAACTCGTAGAAATGTCAAAATAGGCACTTTCGTAGGGATAGTAGGGACCTTCATTAAGCAAACCACGACGACGACGGCAACGAGGACATGAAAAAATAAAAGATCTAATTGGCAGAACAATAGTTCAGCACGTGCATTGTAAAACTTAGTACATTTCTTAGCCGTCCTTTGTAAAACAAGGACGTAAAATCACCAAAATTTGCGTCGTCTGCGAACAGAAACCGCGACGGCCAATTATTTTAATTTCCATTTGGAACTTAACGCTACTTTTATACATTATGTTGAGTTTGAGGTCTGGCGCTGTATGAGATGGTAAACACATGCAGCCATTTTCGAAATTTTAATGAAAAGTAGAAATTCGTTTTTTAATCGACGTCTTCCTTAGCGTTAACGTTGCTGTCCTGACTGCTTAAGGTCCCTGTTATGTTTCGTCGTTGCAAAATAGGTGGTTAGTTAATTATTTCAAGTGAAGAGTTATATACTGCCCCGAGATTCCATCATCCTCCACAAAAACTTAGCCCCTTTTCATTGGTCTGCCGTGCTGACTACAGACTATTATTATTATTATCATCATCTTCATCATCATCATCATCATCATTATTATTATTATTATTACGAATATTATCACCCAAATTACTGTTATTGTTAATTTATTTTTGCGTTCTGATCTGCATCAGTTGGTTTAGACATGCCATATGTCGAACTTGACAATATCAATTAAGATAGCTTTAACGAGCGCGAACACTTCGACTTCGAACACTTACCGCAACCTTCTCTTTTTCTTCCCGGTTTAGATGCCGCCACGCATGGGACTTTTCGGATCTCTGGCTAAAAGTTGATTTTGACTTTAGTTTACGTTCTACATTTTATTCGTAGGAGATGGCTCTCTCTGCCGATGAAGTCTTAGAGGAGGTTGGCAGTTTTGGATGGTTCCAAATACGACTCCTTATTCTATTTAACTTGCTATCCGCTCTTCTATTTGGCTGGGCTGTGATGGTGACGGGTATCATAACAGCAGAACCTCCTTGGAAATGTGTCCAGAATAGCTCTGTCTGCTCCTATGAAGGCAGCTTTTACCCTGGGCATGAGCACTACGATCATAGATGTAACATCTCGCGGAGTGAGTGGGAATTTGAGGATGACATCACCACCGTGGTTACCGAGGTAACAAAAACAAAAAAAGAAACTATAAAAGAAAAAATGATCCATGATCCACAGATCTCTGAGTTTTCCTTAAGAAGAGGCAGGTACACGCTGGTCCAGTATTATGCAGTGGGCAAGTCAGTGTGATGAGTGACTATTGGCTTCCACTTTCAGGAGACCTCAAAATGTTGATCCAACAAGATCACAAAAACACTGTTGAACTCAAATAGTGCGTGGAATTTGGCTTGCTAGCAGATTATTCTGTTACTGACTAATCGGGGAAAAATCATGAACTTACAATTTACCAGAAATTTAAGCATCTGAACATTTCATAATTTAAGACAAGTGGAATATTTCCAAACAATAGTATATCGAGCCCTAAATTAGTGAAAGAAGGAGGGTGGACGGAAAAGGTGTTTTATGTTAGTTCAAGTTATGAATGTGTTGAAGGAAAGGATTCTTTTGTTGAGTCTCATTTACATCTTCGGCAATGCTGCGACAGCATCATAAGTAATAAGGAATTCTCGCGATAATTTTGTTTTGATACCTCAACTACACCCTGAGCGGAACCAAATCATTGATATTATTCCAGTAACGACCTCGCCTGTCTCCTATGAAAGTATTCCCTCATGTTTTCCTCCTTCACCTGCCCTACCAAGGGAACAAACCTCCAGACCAGGTGTTTACCCATTGTCTCCTTCATATCTTTGTATGAAGCATTTTCAATACCATGCCGGCAATCGTTACGCTCATTAATTTGTTTGTCTTGCAGTTTAATCTTGTGTGCAACAAATCAATCTATGGCACCCTAGCGTTAGCCTCTGTTTTCCTTGGTTTCTTTATTGGTGCCATAATTATTGGTCCTTTCACGGACAAGTTTGGACGAAAGCCAACTATTTTTATCTCAGGATTTGTCATTGCTGTCTTCAGCCTGGTGTCCGCCTTCCCCAAAATATTCTCGCTGTTTGTTGTTTTCAAGATCATCGTCGGATTAGGAGTTGGTGAGTGTTGAAATGTTTAAGATGAAGCATTTCTCAATGAGTATTAAAAGTTATCCTTGTTTACCTTGGTTCCTTCATTGCTTTCTGCGATTGGTCGAGGAAAGGCGTGCCGCCTTCTCTGCCAATCTGTTGCAGAAGTAAAGCCAGGCGCGACTTGATCATTCGCATTTTCCCGCGACAAGGGCAGTTTTCGTGAAATTTCTTTGGGTTTTTATTCGCTTCTTGCTTTGTTTTTCTACGTTCCGATTGGTATTTATTACTATTTTGGTTTTGAATTTGAACACTCGATTAAAAAGCGCTCTGGGTAACGAATGCCTTAGGATTATGAATGGGAAGTTATGTGTCACAACTACGAGAAACTGCTTTGTTCCATTTACTTGTTCAGTTAGTAAAAAAAAACGCGATAGTGGAGGAGGAAGGAAAATACCAGGGAGGTCTAGTTTTTTTACGTGACTCTACTCACCCCCCTTGTTTTCGCTCTGCCGCTTCTTTCCTGCCGTTTACTTTTTCGCTCCGTTTTATGAACTAAAAACCTGGAACAAGCTACCCACTTGAAGACCTTCTAAAACTACTTTTGCTACTGAGGATTCCAGACTGTTAACTGTATAAACTTAAAAAAACCTTTGTAGTAAGGATGACGAAGAAAACCTTTTTGGCGTACTTCAGTTAACCCTTTTATATTTTCAGTCTGTGCGGTTCACAAATCGTTCATTTATCACTTATCACCTTTATAATAGCGATACCATTCAGTGCCTCATGATCTTCACTGTTATTTTTTCTGTCTTTGTTTCCACAGGGGGAGCAAGCGTAGCGATCTTTGTTCTTGTGACAGAATTCGTTGGTGTACGCCACCGCAGTATGATGGGAATGTCTCTGTGGTATTGCTGGAGTATATCTCTTATGTGTCTTGCTGGAATAGGTTACCTCATCAGAGACTGGAGGATGCTCACCATCGCCACTGCAATTCCTGGACTTCCTTCGCTGCTGGGTTGGTTGTAAGTGCAATGGTAGAGGAAAAAAATGTATCGGAGATACTTTATAGCATTAATTTTGCGAGGAATTTTCTTTTGTTGATTCGAGGTATTATTTTGTGTTTTTCGTGAACTTCGTGGTTGCTGGAGAATAAAGTTTCTTCTTGAAACTAATTTTTGAGATTTAGTTAAACAACAGACCAACTGCAAAGAAAGACAAGTTGTTCTTTAAAATTTTCTAACTTGTGGAGTTTTTTACAGAGATTTTTCTCTGTAGATGAGTCACACATGGATATCTCGAGTGAGGCCGGATACGATTAATTTTGTGCATTAAAATGATAACGTTTCAAACGTCGAAGTCAACAAGCTACGGCGAGTTTACATCGTCAGAAAAAAAAAACCATTGAACGTGCTCTGAACTGAGCATTTCTCTTTGTTTTGCCATTAAGTTTGACACCCGAGTCAGTGCGATGGTTGATGTTGAAAGGAAGAGCCGAAGATGCTAAGGCAATTTTCCGAAGAATGGCCAAAGTCAACAAAACGTCCGTGCCTATTGGAGAGCTACAAGAAGCGGACGATGATAATAGACTGGGGGATGTGTGTGACCTGTTTTCATCGCGCCAAATGGTGAAAAAAACTTTACTGTCATGGTATTGCTGGTAAGGGTGTAATAGGTGTTTCTTAAATTAATAAAATATGAGAGCCTTTGAAGTGACTTAACAAGTGCATTCACAGACAAATAAATAAAATTTGATGTATCAAAAATGAATGGGATTTAGCAGTGGACACTCCATGTGGTGGCTCCTCAAGCTCTTGTCCACTTTTTCCAGGTAGAATTGAAATTTAGAAAGTTGATTGTGTTTTTATTTTCTTTATTTGAGCTGCAATGGTACAAAAGTCGTCGATTTATTACTTACCATAAACATTCCTTCGCATTTAAAAGAAATAAATTAGAATTTGCTTCGGGTCCTGCAAAGCGGTTTGACGCTGTGGAGTTCTATATGCAAAATGTATTGATTCTTTCCAAAGTTGCTGTATCCTCAACGAAGTCAATTAAGATGGCTTTCGTAAGAAAATTTTGATTATAGAAATTCCTATTTTTCCAGGTTTGTTAATGCCTTGGTGTATTATGGAGTTTTTCTTAGTGCACCTAATATTGGAGGAAATTTCTACTTAAACTTTTTCCTGACAAGCCTGATTGAACTGCCAGCTATCCCTGTAGGCGTATGGGTCTTTAACAGGTTCGTGGAACAAACATTATACTTGACGTAGACATGCTTTGTCGAACTTTTGTTTATTTTGACTTTGTCATTGTTGCGATAGGACAGAAGAAATGCCAACAAATCCCACAGGGTGTTGTTCAGTTTTCACCCATTTCGGTAACCTTCCATGAGACACTTCTTCTTCGTCAGCTCCTCTGTCAGCCATATTCTCCGAAAATTTTTGCCTCGCATGAGCTTCGTTTTTATGTAGTTTCACGCACTTGTTCTAGGCCGTCCGAGAATACAAATAATGCCTTTTACAAGATTTATTTTTATTATGTTGAGTGGAAGATTGTCGACGACCCACTAAGGGGAAAGGTGCCAACTGCGTTTACCACTCACTATAGAACTCTGAATATCGAGTGCCCTGTTATTTCTCAAGGAAATTTTTTTTTCGGTTTTGCTATGGGAAATAAATCAGTATGTTCCTTCTCTCGCGTGAACACCGTCAGTCTAGATACCCTACCAATGAGAAATGCTATATATTGAATGAAAATTGCAACAACTTCCCTGGTTCGGATAACTTGTGTTCTTGTATGGCCAGCAACTTACTTTTCTTACAGATTTGGTCGAAAGAAAAGCATCATTGCGAGTTTGATCTTGGCTTCACTTGGAGCATTTGCGTCCATACTTATTGAAAGTGAAGGCGATGGCAGCAAAGGTGAGAACTCTGTGCGGTTTGCTATTTGTCGGCTGGGAGGTCCGTATGGTGAAAGAACTGTAACCGAGATTGTTGAGGTACAAAGTCCATGGCATAAAGAATGACGCACTGAACGACAGACAAACGAGGGAAGAGACCAAAGACAATATCACTCTTAGTTCTATTTCATAAATTCTGTTTTTCTTTTTTTTTTTTTTTTTGGTTTTTTTAATTCTTTGCTTTCTTTTATTTCTGTTTGGTCGCAGGCGCCTTGGCTGGTAAGATCATCATGTCCATGATTGTAGCCAAGTTCTTCATCACTATATCTTTTGACGGAGTGTATCTTTACACAGCAGAGTTATTTCCGACAGCTATAAGGTGATTCACTAAGCAGCTATGATATTATCCCCATTTCATAATTTATTTACAGCGTAATTTTTTTAATCAATCTAATTATTGACTTATACACATTAGATAAGCCTTCCCTCCATTATGGAGTCAGATACGAATGCAGAAAATACTTGC
This sequence comes from Stylophora pistillata, assembly GCF_964205215.1. Taxonomy (NCBI): domain Eukaryota; kingdom Metazoa; phylum Cnidaria; class Anthozoa; order Scleractinia; family Pocilloporidae; genus Stylophora; species Stylophora pistillata. The sequence goes on from NC_142521.1 coordinate 44,012,163, forward strand.
GACAAATGGGAGTAAAGTAACCATTAGAGTCTGTTTCGTCTTTTCTTGTTACTTCTAGTTTTATTTTTCTGTGAAAAAGAGTATGTCCTATGATGTTGTTTATGACAATGGTGATGACGATGACGATGACGATGACGATGAGAATGATAATGATGATGATGTTAATGATGATGATGATATTAATGATAATAATGATACTGATGACGATGTTGATCGTTTTTTACAGAAACATTGGTGTAGGAACATCGACCGCTGCTGCCCGTATTGGCTCGATGTGTTCTCCGTTTATAGTGTACACCGTAAGTAACAGAAAGAATGAGCCTTCGTTTGTAGTCTATATGTTCATCTACGCACACATGTACATATTAGTTATTAACATGCGAATAATAACCAATAATGAAAATAATAACCACTCTTTTTGGGAGAAAACGGTCGAGGGTTGAATAACGTCCTCAGACACTTTTCCCTTGGTTACAATATCCGTCATCTTCGTCATCATCTTGAATGTATGTGTTAGGTCGTAGTGATAAGGAAATTAGTTGTAGACCGCAAAACGCTTTTACGAAAAGCACCTAGGACTCTCAGCCTGTCTTTTTCAATTTTATTTAATCTCGCTTCTCTTACATGCAATTCTTCTTACATGAAATTCGCGTCATTGACTATTGGACCCTTGGCTCTTGACTTCCTCCGATTCTCACTCTGTGTTTGTAGGCGCGTAGCTCCTTTTAAGCCAGTAAGCCCAGGCTTACAAACTTCTATCGCAACAAGTATTTTTTCTTGGAATTTATATATCTTCCCCGGCTGTACTATACTTACGAGGTATGGAACAGGCTTACAAAACAAAAATTACTTGCTACGCTCCTTGTTTATTACTGCTTCTCACTCTGCTAAGTAAATGCAGAAGTATAATTTCTATCTGAAGGCATGTGTGGGTATGCTTGCCAACTGACCTTGGAAGGTTAAACGTTTCTTGTAAGAATACTAACCCAAAGACTTTTACCAGAATCTCACAAATGAACAACATTGTACTCAATGTTTCCGATCAACCTAATCCGTCTTTGACTGCATAAGTCAAAACATGGACTTTAGTATAGATCCAAGGTCAGTAGACAAATTAAGCGCGTCAACTCAAGGCAACTAGACAAGACAGTCGAGTTATTTGGAAACTTATCGTTTTGGCTTAAACCTAAACAACTTCACATTTCAAATTTAAATGATAACTAAGTGTTAGCTATAAACAGATGACTAAATCAAACTTAACTAACTAAATACTTCATAACATGTCCTTTAAGTTTGTTTCCATGTTGAGGGCTTCATGACAGATTTCTTTTGGCAAATATTTTCTTAACCCTTTTTTTTTTTTTCGGTAACGGGTGCCTTTCTTTGACATTCAATTTTGTTCTCACCATCTACAGAATCGTGTTCATAGCTTACTTCCATTTGCGATTATGGGTGCAAATGCATTGCTTGCTGGGGTACTGTGTATGACGTTACCAGAAACCAAAAATCAACCGACACTGGAGACAGTGAAGAGAGAAGATGAAGAAATGTCTCAATTATCTCCTGAATGTGTTTAGTTTATGCAAGCCGTCTTAAACTCTTGTAAAATGTATTCGCCGGTCTCCCGAAATTTAAGAGGAGTCTATAAGCACCAGTGGCTATATGCTCACTAACGGTGTCGTCGAGTTATCGGGTTTGACCAAACAAAGAAAACTGTTTTTTTTTTTACTGCTATGAAATTAAAACGAACTTTACCCTTGTTGGACGTGAAACATTATTAGTAGCGCTGTGCCACGAACATGTCTTCACGTGCGAGTAATTTTAAGGCCATGAGCAAAGCGAGCCGGTGTGAGGTCTGCAAGGGACTAAGAACTTATCAGTGCGAGAGCACTTTCAACCCTCCTCCGTTCCCCCGTCCCCCGTTCCCCCGTCCCCCGTTCCTTGTTGTCCGTTTCTTTTTTCCCATTCCTTGTTTCTCGTTCCTTGTTTCCCGTTGCTCAACTTCCGTTCCTCGTTCCCCGTTCCTCATCTCCCGTTCTTCGTTCCCCGTTCCCCGTTCCTCATTCCCCGTTCCTCGTTCTTCGTTTCCCGTTCCACTTTCCTCGTTCTCCGTTCCCCGTCCCCCGCCCCTGTCCCTCATTCACGATTTTGGTACATTGATAGAGTGATTTTCCCTATTCCAGTTCTGACTGTGCTATCCTCCTTATTTCATCTGATTACACTCTAGGTCTGCAGAGAGGACAAACATAAATGCAAAATCTTTCTTTGCGCCGAGGTCGCAGCGTTCTCGGAGAAATGATTTGATTCAGTTCGACATTAAGGGAATGAATCAGACCACCTTAATCAGTCTTAGATACCAGAGTGGCATCATCTGAATACGAGCTGGCTTTGAGAGCCAAGACATTAACACAGATGGACAAAAATTGCCTTTACTAGCTGTTCCCTAGCTAGCAACTTATAAAAACAATCTTTGAAACACTTTGATAGAAACGCTAACTCTTTTCGAAAGGGATATATCTCTAGATCCTGGAAACTTAGGGCCACACTTTCCATTATGTTAGAATGTAATGGTCGGGTTTGAGGCACTACTGGAACAAATCAGTTCTTAGAACTTTTACATTGTCCAACTCTTGTCAAAATTGTCTTTTCAGTCCAAGGCGGTTATAGAGCTTTCATTCTTCCACAATCCTGTGCAGAGCAATTGCAGAGCAAAATAAGGCTTTAGGAGCCCAATGATGGCGTACGATGTCTTAAATCTGCGAGAAAGTACGACTGCGAGAAAGTGCGAATGCCTCGTCTGAACTCGCAAAGAATTTGAATTTACACCGAAAGTTATAGAATTCTTCAGTTCCTTCTAGTGTTATGTGTTATATCATAAATCGCTTTTCTAAATGTTTGTAATTGTCACCTGATATTTTGTTTTGGATTCGTTTGGGCAAGAAAAACAAAACAAAGCCAATATCATTTTGTAGACATCACCTTTGCTTTCTTTTGACGCTAAACATTTCTAAATGATGAGCTTTTATCGTTACATGCCATAAAATGGGTCAAAGTTCAAGGGAAATTCCGGTCTCAGTTTTAACGTTGATTCAGCCACCTTAGTCTCTGTAACGAAGTTTGGAATTTTAATATGATCTCTCTTGCGTTTCAATACAAGCGCTTCTAGGATATATATGTGGTTTAAAATATCAATATTCCATAGGGACGACATTCTAGTGTCTGACAAGCATTGTCGTAAAACCCTTGACATTTTTCCCCCAATGCTAAAAATTCTTGCATATTAAGATATCTGCTTCAACACATTTAAATAATTCTCTTGAACAGTCATGCGTCAAAAATTGTTTTCAACTGACTTTGCACGCGGGTGCTGTTTATTTCAATTTATTCACAAGAGCGAAACTAACACAACCGCAAGGCCTTCGCAAGTTTGTTGAAAGTTAGGAGTTCAGTGAAAATTTGCGGCATCCTTTATCGTCAAAGGTACTTCAGTTTTTTGTCTTTCTAAGTTAACTTCATATCATAATTAGCAAGGGGTATCTAGCTGGTGTATTATGCACAAATTCTGATATCATGACTCATCCGCACGACGTCTTTGTTAGCGACCATCAGCCGATTACGCAGATCTCGGCAATGCGACTATAGATTTCACATAGCTTTCCTTAGGTTGAGTTAGGTTTTAACATGTACAGCATATATCAGAGTAAAATTTTACAAGCTAGGACTATATAAGAGTAATAACAGAAATTTTGAATTACTCCAATTTGTTCTTGCGCCAGTTTTGACTCGCAAATCGCGGAAGAACTATAAACAATTTACCAATATTCTGCATACGAATTCAAGCTTATCTTGCCCAGAACATACTAGAAGAGCTGAGTAGTTTTTGTTTTTGTTTGATTTTTGTTGTTTTTTTTTTGTGCAAGAATTTGATGGGATCATGCATATTCTTGAGATTATAGCTCGAGTTAGTGAACTCGGTGTAAGTTTTGCAATAATGCAGTGCATTCGTTCCTTAAGATGCCGAGAGTATACAAGTATTTTCGTTACTTGATAACTTCAACATTTATCTATATTCAGTTTAGGTTTATTAGATCGCTGAACTACCTAAAGCCATGTGCCCTCCTCCATACAAGTGCACAACAAAACGAAAATAATTGATATTACCGTTGCAATGAAATACTTTGCGTTCCACTATTCTCAGAAAAAACGGTTTGGAAATGAACATTCTAAGCGTAATATTTGAATCCTCTTTATACCAAGCCGAATTTATGGTCAACGACACCGAGAGTCTGGTTCAAAATGAATGCTTTGTGATCTATGACCTCAGTCTTCTTTATTCATATTAGCATGCAAGAACTGGAGAAGAAAAACAAACAGTCCAACAACCACACACAAACTGAAATCTCACAATTCTCATTTTTGCTCCGACAAAGAAAAAAGATAATGAACTGTGACGTGCACAGCTATTGAAAATCAAATTGACAAAAACTCAGACTTTTCAGTTCTAAATTCGCTTTGGCGATTCATCAACCTTTATCAGTCTCGAGTTGATACGCTTCATTTACCTGCAGTAGCAATTACACAACATTTCCTTTCAAACCTAACTGCCATGGTACTTGTAAAATAAGTGGCAGTTCTTACTCGGTCAAAAATTAAGGGTGCTCTTTACACGATGCTTCAGGGCTCTGCATTGATAACTAAGTTTCGTGCATTTAACACTAAATCCTTTTCAAAAAAATGACAGTGGTTCGAACTAGGGTTGCAAAATGTAAATTATTGTAAATCGAGTCGAAACCCTCAGGCATCTATTCGTTCCTTTTCAATTTCAATTTTATCAAAACAGTACTGTTTATGATTCGCCAGTTGCTTCATGGGTCACCACCCTCCTTCAAATGGTTGACAAGTAATCAATTTTAAATAATTCTAAAGCTTTTGACTTTTCAGATCTTAACACCAAAACGCTAAAAAATATCTTAATCTCTTTTTAGCATCGTTTTGTTTTTAAGATAAATATATCTTATTAGACGTTTTGTTGTGTAGTATCGCTGAGTATTTTTACGAGTTGTGCCATATATTGACGAGCCTGTAGTGCGAGTCAAAATACAAATAACGAATAAAAAATACTCAGCGATACTACACAACAAAACGTCTAATAAGTTATTTATTATCCAACACGCCAAACTTTTATTTCAGTGCGTGCGAATTTCGCGGATATTTATTTACTGGGAGTGCGTGACAGAAGTGGGCGAAGCGGAACGGAATTGACGCGTTGTCGTGTTACTTTTTCTATTTCCTTCAATAAATGAAGAAATTTTCTGGTCGTCTAACTGTTTTTCTTCGTTCGATTCATGTAATAAACTTGGATCTATGTTTGCCAGCCATTCTGACTCTTCGTCGTCGGAAATATGGTTCAAATTGTCCGCCATTTTTTTTTTTTTTTTTTTTTTGGAACTACAATCCAATTCTTCGCTTGCCCGATGCGAGAAAACCTGTTTAACCGGTACTCTAGGGTACAAATACCGCGTGATATTTGTAATTGTCTATGGCGTAATTTGTACTCTAGGAACTGTAGTTGGATAATAATTACACTTATCATCTTCTTACAAGACCTCGCAATGATTTGTTGTTGAAAGAATGAAATACAGGAGCGAGACAAAGGAATAATACTTTTAAGACCAGTTTAAAGACAAGTTTGTTATGTAAATAAACATAGAAAAAACAATTACATCTGGGGTTAATCTGAGTTTGGCTTGACTGGTCAGTTGACAGCCTGGCTGATACTGACCCAAACATTTAGGTACATGACTAGTTGGTGTGCCTCCAAGTTGTCTTACAGGACTTAAATGATAAAATTAAAGAGGCAGACCTACTTGGTGACAAACTTAAATATAGAAAGGACTTTTACAGGCCTAATTCACTACCTAATAACTTTTACTTTTGGAGTGATCTCGTACAAGAACGGAAATTTTTCTCTTGATAAAACTAAGCGGTAAATAATTTTTTTTCTGGTAGCTCCCTGGAGTACTGGTATTTTATTTCAAATTCCGGCAGCAATTATTGGGAAGGTTTGCGGGTTTTATGTAGAAATTTAATTTGAGGTAGAAAAGCGATTGTGGTGAGAATGGATATTAGTTGTTTTCGCCGTAAACTACGTTTATTCATCGGTGCTAAAGTAATGTTAGCATCAAGCATCCATTGAGATAAATTTTCATAATAGAAAAAGCGTAGAGGTAGAAGTTTAGTTTATCTTTGCAAAATACACGATACTTTGTGCATATTTCTGTAGCCATAATATTATGTTTAGGAGAGAATATCTGGCCTGAGCCCAAGCTGGAGATAATTCTGAGCAAATGTAGAGAGAAATGAAAGATTGGTAAATATTTAATAGAATACGTGGAAGGACAAAGTGCAATTATACCAAAAGTTTTGCTAAAATTTAAACCAATTTATTCAATAATGTTCTTCCAAGAAATATCATAATCAGTATGAATATTCGCAAGTACTTTACGTAATCTTTACAATCAAGGAAGAAATTCGTATCCTTATCATTGTCAAATATACCTATTTTGTTTTTTATAATCTTTAAAGTGTAAATAGTTTTTAAATTTTAACTTAGGATGGAGGGCCACTGGTTCGTCAGTTTTAAACTGTTATGTGTTACCCTCTGTAAATAAAGTTGTTACTTACTTACTTACTTATTTAAGGTTGAAAGAGGAATAAACTCATGAGATAGCTGTATAAAAAGTGTCAGAAGAATCTTAACACAGTTTTGTTTTGTTTATTTCCACATTCATTCCTTGATGCAACCCTTCAATCACTTATATCAATCTCTTATTTATCATTGTTAAAGATCGACGGATTGAAGAATATGAGGATTTACTCAATTTTTTTTTACTAGTTAACTTACTTATCTAGTATACCTATTTATTTACCTATTTCTTAGAAATGGCTCTCACTATAGATGAGGTTTTCGAGAAAATTGGAAGCTTTGGTCGATACCAAAAGTTTTTGCTGCTCGGCTGCAATGGGCTGGTTTTCTTTTGGATGGGTTTCGCTGTGCTTATCATGACATTCATAACAGCTGATCCCGGATGGAAATGTGTAGCGAATAGTACCCAATGCCGCTTTAATGGCTCCATGCCGGCATCCAACAAGAGTCGGTGTGATATGAATCGGAGCGAATGGGTATTTAATGATGACCTGACATCTGTGGCGACAGAGGTAAGTGACATTTGAGCCACAACTTGACATCAGCCCGGTAATTATTCCATGAATAGTTTTCGAATTGCAAGTTTCCCCTGACATGGGGAAAATGTAACATTGACACATTTCCTCAAAGAATTGCCTCTATGATAGCACTTGGTATACCAATTTTAATTTCGAACAGAAAAACTTTTCAAAGAAAACAAAAACCTGTCCATGAGGAAGTTTCCTGGTGTTTATGACTTAGTTAAAAAAGTTGACCTTAGGAGAGAAAGAGCAGGGACTCATAAGAGTGTCTATAGTGCTATTTCCGAATTTCTGTGACACCAGTGGACGATTTTTTTTCAGTTGGGAGATACCCAGAAAGGGTGTAAGGAAATACCTGAAAAAAATTGGTTTTCTCAAATATTTAGGTTGTTCAAGCCAAAATCCTGGAGAAGAGCGGCAGATTCCAAAGCCAAATTTGCGTGTTTAAATTAATACCTAGACAATTTTGTGGTTTTTATGCTTCTTCTTTTCATAAATGGCAAATTGAAGGCCATCATAATGCAATTTGATCATCAGCAAACTTTAAATTGTTCATTATTAATTCTTATTTTCCAGTTTGATCTTGTCTGCGACAAAGCAATATATGCAACCATAGCATCATCCATGATATTTTTGGGTTTCCTCCTTGGGGGAATAACAGTTGGTCCTTTCGCTGACAAGCTGGGCAGACGACTCACCATTTATTTGTACGGTTTCATCATCGCTTTGTTCAGTCTTCTGACTGCTTTTCCGCATGCGTATTGGCTGTTTGCTGTCTTCCGTTTCCTCGTCGGATTTGGAGTTGGTAAATGACGAAATTATGATAACAACCCCCTATTCCTGTTATAAAACTCCTGTTAAAATTCCATTTTCCTCACATCATGCCACATCACCTAGTCTCCAGATCCCCATTTTTCTTTTCCTTCTATCCCTTCTCTTATTTCTCCTTTTCAATCCCATCATGACTCTCGCCCCCCATTCTGCCCCTTTCACTCTTCCCCACAAATTTTCCCTTTGCTTCCTCGTCTTTCTTCCTCTTCCACTCTTTTCATACTTCCGCCTTCTCTTCTGTTTCTTTTTCTAATGGGCATAATGAAAATGGCTCGTCTAGTTCACTTATTCCTTGTTCAGCTTTCCCATTCATTTTATCCCAACAGACCTTATCCATAACAGTTTTAATTAAGAGACAGGCATGTTTGCAGGTGGTGCTAGCATCAGCATTTACGTGTTAGTGACAGAGATGGTTGGTGTTCGTCACCGAAGTCTAATCGGCGTTTCATTGTGGTACTGCTGGACATTTTCTCTTCTCTTTTTGGATCTTCTTGCATATCTCATTCGTGATTGGAGAAAACTGGCCATCGCCTGTGGTGTTCCAGCTATTCCAGTTGTTCTCGGATGGTTGTAAGTTTTACTAATGTTTTTTTCGATACTCTATACAAGTAAAGGGTAATGCACATACGTGAGCACGCAAATGCTCCCTTTACAAAATGCGCCTACGAATAAGCAATGCAGCTCTTTAAATTTATTCTTTGCAACATTTTTTTCTGTGTAGTTATTCTCATGAAATTAAGTAACTGTGCAAAGAAAACATTTTGATATTTCTAAAACTTGCATAATCATGCTGAAACCAGTACAATACATCTTATTTGTTCGTGATAGAGATGTGCACATCTTGAGGACTGAGGTGAAATGTTCATTGACGCAATTATGAATATAAAATTTTCAATAAAAAATATTGAAAATTTGAACCCCGCACATTTAGCATCACAAAGGAATCTCCCCGCTGGTTGTTATTGAAGGGAAAAATTAAGCGAGCTGAGGTTATTCTCAAACGTATCGCTGAAGTTAACCGCAAGGAAATGCCAAAAGAGGACCTGGCGAAACCTGATGACCAGATTCGAATTGGAGATTTGCGCGACTTGTTCTCATCCAAACTGATGGCACGAAAGACATTGTTGTCATGGTATATTTGGTAAGTATGTTATTCAGAAAATATTGATTCGCTTATTTTTTGTTGCTATGGGCGCTGCATTGTTTATTGTTGTTTTCGTGGCATCGCTGCTGATGTTTCCGCAAATGATAAGTTGGTGTCTCACTTTCTTTGTAGAAGAATACTTAAAGGTGACGTTTGATTTGCTTTTGTTTTGTGTTATTCTGCCGGTTTTCTCCTTTTTTTTTTTTTGTAGTTGTTCTGCGTGCTCTGTTTTGTGTGTTTTATTTTATTCTATTTTTTTATGTTTGTTTCAGTTTGTTTGCTTGTTTTTGAATTGTTTGGTAATACTTTAAACTGCTTCGTTTTTTGTTACTTTGTTTGTTTTTGTTTTTTTTTTTTTTTTTCGATTTGTGTGTTTACTTTGTTTACGCCGCAGAAACTTTGTGAAAAATTCTAATGGTAGGCAAGGAAACTTTGCAGTCTCAAAGTTCTTCATTGCATAGAGCAGTGGCATATTCAAGGGAAGGAACCTGGGGTGCTGACCTTTCTCTATCAGATCTGTGGGACTTTTTTATACTTGTCTGAAACCGAGAATCATCTAACAACAAACTACAAGATCGCATATTACTGTTCAACTTAACGTATTTTAAGTCTACTTATCTGAAATATTTACCAACATATTTATGGTTTTGGTTTAAGAAAACATAATTATATTCTGTATTTTCTGGATCAGGTTACCCATCCTTTTAAAAAACCCCTGGATTCGTCTCCGGAAGGCCAGGAGGAACAAAAATTTCCAACACTTTGTTTTCTATGATTGCTCTTACTGTTTAATCGCAAAACCGTTTAAGGTAGAAATGGGTCATTTTTAAATTGAGGTTGATTTCCTTTTTCTGTCAAACTTTCAGGTTCGTATGTGGCATGGTTTACTATGGAGTGTACCTTAGCACTCCAAATGTGGGTGGAAACTTATACATGAACTTCTTTCTCACAAGTTTTATTGAAGTATTCTGCCTTCCAATCATTGTGTGGTCATCAGATAAGTGAGTTCAAAGCAAAACCTGTGAGAAGTTCCTCCGCAATCACTTTCCATGTAGGAAATGAAACAGTTTCATTTCATTTTTGTCCTTAAGCAGTAGAGTGTCATGGGTTTGTGAACTGAGGCATTTTCTGTAATAGCTTTTCTTCTTAGACAAGCTGCCATGAAAAAAAAAAAAAAAAAAAAAAAAAAAACTAATTCACTTTTCAAAGGTACCAAATGATTGCTTTGGGTTAACTTTGGGGAAAAATAAAAATATTGAACGATAATAGCTGAAAGTCCTTCCTAAAACACACTTTTAACAAAATTATGAATGAACAAATTGATAAGTGAATGAAAGAATGAGTAAACGAGACAATTAAAGTGAATCATTAAATGCATCAGCCAATAAATTAATTAAAAAGTGAATGAAAACCGTGGTGAAACAACGTCTACTGAGACTCGAAGCGGGTAGACCAAACGGTTGTAAATCATTTTGGCTTTTACAGTGGTCATGGAAACCTCCAAGCCATAGAAGATGCTATCTTTGACTCTGTGTTTCCCATGTTTGCTTCAGATTTGGAAGGAAAAAGGTTATCATTGGTAGTTTAATCTTTGCTGCTTTATCTTCTGTTGGGGCAGTACTTTTGACCACAGATGACGATTCCAACAAAGGTAGATACTTCGTTAGGAGGGATTTTTATTTTGTCGCATGTTTTGAGCCACGGTGATACAGCATATTCGGGCACGACGCTCTTTGGATTGACAAAGAAACCAGCAGCTAAAGGAATTTGAGCAAATGCGCTGTAACCAAACTGATTTACCAAAAACTAACTTTTTACTGACATCTGAGATTCGTACCAGGAAGAGATCGGTTTCAAAACGTGTTGCGAAGGCCTTTCCACCGAGATAATTTCCTATCGGCTAATGTATTTTTTTAAACTAGTTTCTCTGCGATGTCCTCATCATAATAGATGCAGGTGTGCAATATTTTTTACTCGAAATTGTCTATTTTACAAGGGCGCAGGGTATATGGTTGTATACATGTGTAGTTGGGATAAATACATATATATTTTTTTATTTTTTACGATTTCTCTCCGTTGATTTTCGTTCTTCTTTTCCTTCTAAGGGATGCTGATTGGAAGAATAATCTTTTCAATGGTCTTTGCTAAGGTTTTCATAACCATAACGTTTGATTTGGCCTACGTATACTCTGCAGAGCTCTTTCCTACTGTAATCAGGTAATGGCTGTAACTTGGTTATCCTTCGGCAGGCGCGGTGGCTTAGTCGTTGACGCACAGCGTTCCGTATTGAGAAGTCTGGGAACCACACCTGACCTTGTCAATGCATGTCATGTTCCTTGGCGAGACATTCTCACAACTGAAAACCATAAACGGTTACAAGCGAATTTTCAGAGACTGAAATCTGACAAAACATAGAGGTAACCAGAGGTTGAACTGAAGTGCCTCTGTGTCTGACAGTAAACACTCGCTAATTTTGCAGATGTTTATCTAATTTCAGTTATTCTTCATGTTTCCAAATTCTGTTAGCTCTACACCTAAATAATCTGCTTCATCTAAAATGAATTTAATTAAGTTAATTTCTTTTCATTTAAAAAGCGTGATTGCGCTAGCGTGTTTACCTCCGTGTTCCCGTTCAACTCAATTCATGTTACGACTCACATAAAAGGCTTCATGCAATATCTTGTTCGTACACACTCTCGCAAACTTAGCTGCAGGCAGCAAAATGTAAAACGGCTGTCTCCTCTTAAAGGGGGGGGGGGGGGAGAGACAGCCTCAGACATCTTGTGATTTGAATTTGAGGCAATAAATGACGAGATTCTACCGTCCATAACAGAGCACCTATTAATTTCAAGCGTTGCCGAATAATCGTCTTCAAATTAAATCATCCTGTAATTCAAGTTATGTTTTCCTATTCAACTCTCACCAGAAACATCGGTATGGGAACCTCTACCGCTTCTGCAAGAGTTGGAGCATTTTGTTCACCGTACATTGTTTACTTGGTTGGTAAATCCGTTCTATTTTTCGTTTAGTCAATCAATTTTTTAATCTAAAGACGCTTTCTACATTAGTGATAGAGAGAACAAGACGCCTGTCGTTCATGAACCCATAATGGCTTGCGTCATCGAATTCCGTAAGGAACCAGTCACAATTTATCACCCAGGAGAGGGGGAAAGAGAATTTTTTGGAGGATCACATGGTTTTCAGGGGGAACATGGGGGAATAAGTTGTCACCGACAGAGTATAAAGACAGACCATAGAAAATTTTAACTGCCATTGAAGGGGGGAATCAGATCAAGTAAATTTTATCGTGACGAAATATGTCCGAACCCCCCCCCCCCCCCTCATAATAACTGGTGCCTAACATTTTACATTCATTATCATTTTTGTTTTTTTTGCCATGTCAATGCAGAATAACATCCACAAAATGTTGCCATACGCCGTTATGGGAGGCAATGCCCTGCTTTGTGGTTTGCTGTGCTTGACTCTTCCCGAAACCGCAAACCAACCAACTCTTGAGACGATTGATGGTAAGAAATCTAGCACCCACTCCGAAGAAGAGGAGGACGAAGATGACGAGAAGACCAACGATAACAACAAAAATGTCACCGAGGAAGAAAAGGAAGCTTTAGTTAATGGAGAAGTTGCTGGTGATGACAATGCGTAGATAAAATGCATTTTACGGGCATAATTGGCCAAGGAGAGGGATATGAAACTAGTAAACCAATTGTAAACTGTCTACATATTCATTGAAGTCGAAGGAGAATAGCTACGCGCTGATCCGGCAGGAATCATAACTCTGATTGTAGGTGTACGCTTTCATAGAACGACATAGGATAATTTTTCTGGCTTTAGAAGCTAGCATTCCATTTTTTGTTTAAAATTGTAGGAGGCGTTTATTTACGGACCTACGCTTCCACTTAAAGTGAATTTTTCATTTGGTAAAATTGACAAGTCATATTTTTCTTCTTTCGTGAACAGCCATTGCATTAAATCATGTTTTTTTTCAAACGTTGCGTATATTTCTTTTGTCATAGTATCTTCTTTACCCTCTTAATATTTTATTTTATTTTATTTTACCCACTACAAATATTTGAGCCTAATGTGGCCTTCGAGGAATATGGAGCAGTAATGTACATTGAAATAGTGCTGACTCACTCACTCACTCACTCACGTACCTACTTGCTTATTTACCATGAACCTGCGAGAAAACAGGTTTCCTTTGTAGGTTCTACAATATGTGGAATACATAATAAAGGTACAGTAATCAAGCAATACCTAACTGAACATGGCTCGGCTAAACAGCGCGCTACATGATCGAATTTTTTAAAACTGTCAACGGTCTAACATAATCTATGCGATTCTGGGGATCGTCTTAGATGCATAATCGAAGTTTCCGTAAAAACAATGATAAGTAGAGTTCTAGAATTAGAGCGGTTTTCCTTTTGTACACAATCAGTCATTTTTGGTAGAAAGCTATATATTTCCAAGAGTGATTTTCCGGAAAAACCCAAGCATCTGAATAAGGAGAAAAACAAAGGCATTCCGGCAAAAATTTTGATGCTGTTTATTATTCGATTTTGTGTGGTTGTTTCCTTCCTTCTACAAATGGTTATTGTCTGTTTTTTTTTCCCTTTTCATCATCGTGAGCAAGCAGCTCCATCTTTTGTCCTTCCTCTGTTGTTTCCATGACTTCCATGGTTGGTTGATCTCTTGTCTCCGGTAACGTCATGCACAGTATCCCAGCTATCAATGCGTTCAAACCCATAATTCCAAACGGGAGCAGTTTGTGTACACGTTGCTACAGCAATAAAAACAGCCAGTAATAATGATTAAAAAACAATAATCGGTTTACTTTTTTAATTGATTAATAAATGTCATTTAATATTTCTAAGAACCTCTGTTGGGAAAATGAAGACTAATGATATGGTAGAAGACAGTTCTGATAACGTTTAGGAATGGCGTGGCGTGCCTCAAGGCAGCGTCCTGGGACCCATGTTTTTCAACATGTTCCTCAATGACCTCATCTTTCACATTAAGTCTGTAAGACTAAACACTTATGCTAATGACTGCCAACTGCACACATCTGATGTAGACCCAGTAGCCTTGGAACAGCGGATCAATCATGATATACAAATGGCAAAAAAATGGTTCGAAGACAATGGAATGAAAGCCAACCCCGCTAAACACCAAGGGATGGCTCTTGGCAAAACCGATTACTCTTTCTCCTTCTCAAACACAAGATGCCTGGAACTTTTTGGAATAATTCTTGATAATGAACTTAATTTCAAGGAACACATATCCTCTGTATGTAAAAAAAATAAATAATCAATTCAGTGTCTTCAAAAGAATTGGCAAACTTATTTCTACCGAAATTATGCTTCGCCTTTATAAAACGTTTATGTTACCCCATTTTCACTACTGTTCAATGATATGGCACTTTTGTAAGTCAGAGGACTCTGTTAAACTGGACACCTTGAATAGACGTATTTTAAGATTTGTTTTAAAGGACTGGGACTCGAACTATGATGATCTTTTAGACAAGGCAGGTGTGTGTGGTTTAGCCAACAGGAGGATACAAAATATGATGATTTGTATATTCAACTGTCTCCATCTTGGTAAATATCCGTGCTATTTGAAACAACTCATCAAGCTAAGATCTACTGCTTACTCCCTAAGGGGCACCAATATTTTATCACTTCCTAAGCCGTTTACAACCACATATGGTCTAAATTCTTTTAGCAATTCATCTGTTAAGTACTGGAACTCCCTCCCTGACCACTTTAGAAAGACTAGATTATAGTGAATTCAAGCGCAAACTGTTAGTGCACGATTGCTGTTAATATTACATTAATAATACATTATATTATAATATCAATGATTATTATATTACTATATTATGAATTATATTTTTATCTTTTTAGCCTTGTTCTTGCTGTAACTTTTAAAATTAGTAATTAGGATCGGAGATACTAGCCTGTAAGCTACACTGAAATCCGAGGATAAATAAAGCTTATGTATGTATATGTATGTATGGATAGCTTTTTTCTTAACCAGGTTGAGTCCTATGTAATCCTTGGTTTCTGAAGCAAAAAGATGCTAGAAACAAGTCTGCTCTCCCTGGGGGGATGCTTGCTTATCGCAACTCCCCCCTACCCCTTCCCCTAGAGTTTTTCCTGTTTCGCTGATTCCCAGTTAAACTCTAAGGGGGGTAGAGTAACCGTGAGAGTAAATGGCCTTACCCAAGAACACAGCACAAAATAACCCAGCCAGAATTCGAATCGAGACCTCTCGATCAGAGTTCCGCGCGCCGACCACAGAGCCGCCGCGCTTTTCACCATTTCTCGTATTGAGGCTAGCCTTAAATCCTGTATCCTTTACATCGATTATGTTTCTCAGTTGTCGATATCTCGTTTCGTACAAAGTGCATTTCTCTAAACATGTCCTGTGTCACTGTGCACTGGATTTTTTCTTTCGAGATATCTCCTCGAATGTTTTTCCGTGTAGAGAATCATATTAGAGACAGAAACAAACTATTACAAGGCACAGTGAAAAGTCATGAAAGACAATTAAACTTACCGAATAAACAATGTAAGTCGAGAGAAATGATCCAACGCGGGCAGCAGAAGTAGAAGTTCCCATTCCAACATTTCTGTTAGTTAAAACAAACAAAGATGAGTAGGAAAAAGTCGATGTAAAAGTGAACAGTAGATCCCTAAGGAAGACTGTTTGTAGTCTCTTGGTTAACTGTCGGAAATCTGTCGATTAAATGACGACCGTCTGTCGTTTACGTGTCGACCGTTTGTTGGTTGATTGTTGGTCATCTGTCGGTTGTCTTTCGGCTGAGTGTTAAATTTCGTGTTTTTTTCACCGTTGTAACTGATGTTCATCTGTCAGCAGACAAGTTAAGTTAGCTGTCGGCCAACAGTTGGTGATGACTCAATTACAAGGTTACCGTGTTACCACGATAGGCACAAATGACCAGTGACTATGCTTTAAGTTGAAACTAAGTTGAAAAAGGCAGATGACCTTCTGACTAACCGTTAAATTTCTGATTAGACAGTTAAAATTCCAAAGCTATTATGTTAGTTGGACCCATTCCAGCGACTTTATTGACCTATACAGAATTCTGATTTGTTATCATCATCTTCGTCTACATCGTCGTCGTCGTCGTCATCAACATCATCGTCATCATCATTATTCTTGTATAGCTCCTCGGACAAACTGTCCTTGCAAAGATAGGTAGATAGGTACATAATTACCTGAAAACTGTAGGAAATAGCTCAGCGGAATAAACGTAAAATCCGTCGAAAGCAAAGACGATGAAAAACTTCGCAATGCACAACGAAAAGATAATTTTTCCAGCCAGAATTCCTGAGATGGAAAATAGACAAACGCACAACTGTCAGCAGTGATAAATCCACTCTAATCCCCATTTTTTGAACAAAATGTCTTTCTAGCGTTTATTTTGAGTCACAAACAGCCGTTGAGGCTCTCGGGATATTCACGGTTGCAAGCTTGATACATGTAGGCTCGAAGAAGAAGCATGTGAAAAAATTGTGTGAAAAAGAAGACAGTTTGCTTTTCAATTACCATTTACGTGTCTTGCTGATGCATAATGCCATATGCATGAGAAATTATCAGACAAATTTAGTGTATCTGAATTTTACCATTGCGAGCGCCTGAGTACACTCCCAGAGAAGCGTCGTTAAACGATGAGCTGTACTTGGAATTGGGATGGGGATGGGAATGCCATCACTAGCTACTTTTTCGTTGAAATCGATAACTAAAGGATTTCAACTAAATAAATCGATTAAAACTACCAACAGGTAAAAATCGTAAACAATCCGCAATGTTCAAAATTTCCATTCATCCAAAACAGAAAGAACTTTACTAGATGGCCTCTGTACCTTTGCTTTCTCCATCGTCATATAGAGTGAGCACAACGGATCCAAATGAACCAAGAGCAGAAAAGAAAAGACCACAGCATATGGTCTTCTTGCGGCCAAATCTGTTGAATGTAGATGCACAATTAGGATTTGGGGGAAAACTGCCAAAAGTGGGAGCAATCTCGTTTTACGTTAGGAGCGGGGCGCAATCGAAAGGTGGTAGGGAGATACTTGCAATGGGGTGAAGTCACCATAAACCAGCAAAAGTAGTAAGGGGCAATTCAAATCTAAGGAGCTCGTTTCACGAAAGTTCCTTTTACTTTAAAAACCCAAGCTTATAATTAATTTCAAAACCTCTATCTAGGGAGTAGCACTACGGGAATATGCTCAAAACCAGTCCATTCTATGCATTTTTGTATGAATTTCTTAACTATCACAATCTTAGTCTTGCAATGAGTATATATGCCAAAAAGACGAGCAGCTTTTCGATCAGGACCGAAACCTACAGATACTTTCAATAAACGGGCTTCAGATCGCTGACGGAGCATATAGCATTATTGTTGTAGACAAACCTATTACATCCCCAGGCAAGGGCAGGGTAGGCGACCAAGGCTACAGTGCTTGTGATGAAGAAGTTGAGGTACACGTTACCACCAACAAACGGAGAGCTGTAGGACACTCCGTAGTACACCATACCATTTACGAACCTAAAATATGGAAGCGGGAAAAAAGTCACAAGATATGACATAGCCATGGCTATGGCAGGCTTAAAGCAAAGAAAAGATGGGTTGTGGGGGGGGGGGGGAGGGAGGGGAGTAATTAGACTGCCGATGGGCCAAAAGCAGAAGGCTATTCCTTGGAGTTCTCTCAATCCGCATGGAGATTTTTGACGCGGAGAAGTAGTGGCACTCCCCCTGTCCACAGAAAAAACCCAAATATTTTCATTGATCACTTTTAATCTGTGTATCTATTGTATCAGTGTTCTACATTTTATACTAAAAAGAAATCATTTATTAACAGGAATACAGGTCAGCAATAGATGAATTTTTAACCTAAAAAGTACACTAAATGGATATCGAGTGGGGTTGCGCCGAGTTGTTTGATGAGCAGATTGAAAGGAAACCACAAAATTGGAGTGTCTTTTCCAAATTTGGTATCTCCTGAGGAAAAAGCAGATGTTAGAGCTACATATCGAAAGGGATAAAAAAGATATATTTACCAGCAATACCAGGATATGAGTGTTTTATGCGTCATAGCACGCGTCTTGAACAAGTCTCGTAAGTCTCCCAGTCGCTGTTTCTCACAGTCCTGCAGAGGTTCTTGAGGTATTGGTTTCTTGTTGAATTTTGCAACCTTGTAGAGGACTTGTTCTGCTTTTTCAGTTTTTCCCTTTACAAGAAACCATCTTACTGACTCTGGAGTAAAACTGTGAAAATTAATGAGTTGACGATTATATTTTGAATTTCATTTCGTTCAAGATGTTAGCAGTGGGAAGGAAAAAAATTTTGCTGCTTTTTATTGTCATAAGTCATGATAAGGGAAGTGTTGCTATTTAATGGGTAGAGCGTGCTTATAAAAAAAATTAATAAAATCAACTTACAACCACCCCAGCACGAAGGGAATCGCTGGAGCCGCCATTATGATTGACAGCTTTCTCCAGTCCCTCACAAGATATGCCAGCCCGGCCAGAGCCATATTGGAGAGATTGAAAGAGTACCAAATAGAGCAGCCTGCCGTGCTGCGATGACGAATTCCAACGAGCTCCGTCAGGAGAACATAAGCGGCGATACTGTACCCGCCTAATGCAAAATTAAGAAATGAAGAACAGTTAAATTTGGCTATACATGGAATGAACATAGATACTTAACCCTTCAAAGAAGCTGTAGGAAATGGTCTGTATACCTTGAAAAAGGGACACAAACTTTGGACACCGACTCCGTAACCTGGCAGAAAAAGCAAAGCCACAACACACGGCTCATAAAAATCCTTTACTCTGTCTATTACAGAAAAGTCATTATACTTTTTTGTGCGCCTGCTAGAGGGTGGAAAAGGAGATTTACGATTTACGATTTTGTTAAGTGACAGATTTATGGCCAGGTTACTGGGTAGAACATGGCGGGGTCCGTAATCACCTTCACGGCACCTTTAAAAGCAATTTTCGAAAGGTGTGGTAGCTCTTTGGAATCTAGCTCTTTGAATCTCGAAGGGTGGCATGTGTCATAGTGTCATACTTAGTTTTTGGTGGCCACAATGATCAGTGTATTAATGGCTTCTGAGGCAAACTCTGTTTTCATTTCCTTTTCGAAAACTTCCAAAAATGCCGAAGCAGTTTCTAAAATGCAGTTTTGGGCAGTACTTGACCTAATCCTGTTTCATCCTATGTCATATGCTCTCAGTACGAATTCAAACTACAGGTGCTATGCTAAATCGAATGGCGTAAAAAGTCTAAAAATGTTTCTAGAACTTTGCATCACAAGCAGGTAACTGACTAGAAACCCTTTCTTCCTTACAGAAAATTCACTCACCTATCCCGAATCCAATCAAACATCTTAGGAGTGCAAAAATCCAGAAAGCCTCTGGAAAAGCGGCCAGCAGACTCATGACTGACAGGATGAGGCCAGATAAGTACATGGTGATCTTCCTGCCAAACTTGTCACTGAAAGGACCAACGACGATGCCGCCGAAAAAGAAGCCAACAAAAATCATGGACGATCCTATGGTACCGTACAAACCACGCTCGCAAACCAGATCAAACTACAGAGGCAAATAAGTCAGGTAGTAATAAGGTCCAGTGTAATAATAACAAAACATATTGATAATAATAGTAATAATAAAACATTTGTTTAAAAAAAATAAGTTGTTTTTCATAATCGCTTAGCTTTATGAAAGTAGCAGATTAAAAATTACTTAATAAATGGAGTAAATCTCTAAAGAAACTGTGCTGCTTCATGGGGGAGGGGGGTATTGCAATATTATTTGGTAATAACGTAAAATTTCTAACGTAGTAAGGCTTTTAAAGCTACCGTTTCTAGCGTTAGCCACTCGTCCTACGTTTTTCGTCGCCCTGGTGAACAGCCAACGTTCGAAACTTCAGTTCTAAAAACTCTCTACGGTGGCCACTCAATTGATAATAAAATCATCAGTTGATATCACTGAATGGCGATGCCTCCTGCAAATGTGTAATATGCTCGGCTGCTACTTCTTTTCTCCAGGATCGTGAATACCTCTTCAAGTTACATTTGGGGCAATAATATGCCCTCACTGAATACGTGTAATTAACTTCAGCTTTTCTTAACTAAGCCTACAGCAGGCTCTCATTGGCGCTTCTAAATGAGTATTTAGGGAGCTTCTCAGGAGGTCAGAAGTATGATCATGAGAAGAAATTCGAACTTTACCGGAGAAGAAACATGAGTATCAGGATTTGCTAATACTTTGCAAGAACCTTTCAAACTTAGAAGCGACGAATAGCACTATTTTTGCTTGAAATCAAGAAGGCTCCCCTCGACACCTGAGGACAAGCCGTCCTTTCTAACAACGGCATCAAGACGTAGCCTGTAAGAAGTGCCGGACGTACGTTATTCCGCCCGTGGAATAACGTACGTCCAGGAGATGTGTTGCGAAGAGTTTACCGGGGATTCGGCACTATCAGGACCAGAACTCTCGCCTGCTTGCTTTGCTCCATTTTTTCCCGCTGGCAAAGAATTGTCCGTGCCGAAGCGCTAATAATATCAGGACCTCCTCGCATCAAGACATAGAAGTACCTCATTTTTAATTTTCACTAATGTTACCTCTGTCACGACTGAAGTAAAATCATCCACAAACTCCCACTGATCACGAGAAATATTACATCTGAATTTATAGTCGGGATGTCTCGAATTCATGGTGCCGTTTAGTTGACAAACGCTGCTATTGGCCACACACCTCCATGGTGGCTCAGCGGTTATGAAGACCGGAATCATCACTGGCCAACCAAACCAGAAGAAAATCAGGCCATTTAAGAATACGAGGAGAAGAATTTGATAGCGACCAAAGCTACCTATCTTTTCTAAGTATTCATCCGTTGTAAGCGCCATGTCTGCGAGGAAGGGAACGTTACAATTAGCATTCTGAAGTGAGAACAGCAGGTCAGCATTCTTGAGCTTTCCCACAATAGTTCAAAATTCATAACGATTCAAAACATGACAAGAGTTAAAAGACATGAAATTACGCAAGAGAGATCGTAATTTTGTAGTGTGGACTTAGTACGAACAGAGAATTATAACAATAATTCTTTGGCATGCTGAAAAAGGCCACCATTTTTCAAATCTGCCCTTTTCCAGTGTCTTTCAGTAAACACTGGACTTAATTGTTTCAGGGCATTTGGGTGTTTTAAGTCATATCAAATCGTAATGATTCCCATCTTTGTTTCTTTTGTTCTATCACATATCCATCCAGCTGTCAGTGGCCATTATAATTACCTACACAATAACCATCCCGTTAGCTACGAAATGAGTTGCGAGTTGCAACGAGAACGAGACAATGAGGCTGAATTGTGTAACTATTTTTAACATGTCTTTTAGGAGACCGTCATACGACATGCAGTTTCAAGAGGCAGTTGATTGTTTTGAAATGAGTCTTGTTTGGATATCGTGAAACAACAAACAGGATTACATCACAGAACATGCCATTGCTCAGAGTTCGTTTCAGAAGTTAAAGAGTAGTGAAAATGACTTGCTTTTTGGTGCTCAGATTTGCATCTAATAAATGTATGGAAAGAGCGTCTGCTGTAATTGAGGAATGATTTGACGCGCTGCTTCATCCATCCGCGACAATAACTGAATATGCTTTTACTTTATTTACAATCCATGATAGTACAACTGAGTTCCTGTCGCTAGTTTCCATACAAGCAAAACTTGCAGATATCTCATTTCCATTGGATAGAAACATACTGGACGTTAATGAATCACAGCCTCAGTTAATAACATTGATATTTACCGACTACTGAGGAATTTAAAGGATGATATCTAGGAGTTGCTTGGTAATGAATACTGACAGATCTCAATATTATTAAAACGTCGAATGCACGGAGTATAACTCAGAAATTAAACGATGCCATCAGTTTTCCTTTATAAGATCAATTTTGATCGTTACACTCATCAACAAGGTTTAAAAGTAATTTCAGGGAAGTCTTAGGTCTTGAATGCCTTCGCGCTTGATAAATTTAGAGGCTGCTGTGAAATTATTAGTCGCATGAACTACAATGGCCCACTTTCAGATCGACTGCAATCGTACAAAAACGGTGAGTTGTTATTCATAATTGCTAAATATACTGGGTCCAGTTGTGTAAAGGGCGGGCAACACTATCCAAAGGATAAACTGCTATACAGCAAGTAAATGTTAGCAAAACGTACTACGCTATCTTGAAGTTAAAGATTTATTCAGTGGATAGTGTCACTTAACCTTCGAACAACCGGGGCCTGAATGGTAAAATTGATTACAAAGTGAATTTCGATATCTTAATGGTGCTTACCTTGGAAATTCAAACCAAGAGTGAATAAAAAAGTGGTTGCTTTCTAAATCTGTGCCCCTGTCACTGGCGTCTTTTAGCCTCTCAGCCCAGTCTTTATCATGTAAAAATTGACATAAAGTGCTCGCAGTTTGGGACACAGGTCACAAGGGTCATCATACGTCACGTTATGGACGCTTTGCACTTGGTTTGAGTTTGGAGTTTTCCTATTTATCAAAATCAAAATTGTGGGCCACCTTCATGTTGAAGTTATGTTTGCACGTGCAAGAGAGGATCTTAAGCAAACTATTACGGCGACAGCAACGAAAATATGGTAAATCAAAAGAGAATGAATAAAGAAAACAATAGCTCAGCATGTGTGTTTTAGAACTTTGAGTATCTTGTAGCCGTCCAGTGTGCATCACCAAAATTTTTAATGCTTTCGTTGGTAAAGGCGAGGGACGGATGCTCAAACGGTTATGTTCTATCTAAATAGGAAGTTATGTAGCAGCAGTTTCTTTTGGCGGAAATTTATAGAATTGGACATGATCTATTTTCTGTAGGGCTCGTTTCTCGAAAGTCCCCGGGTAACTTAACAAGCACGTAAAGCTGTTCTGTTCCCTTCGTGATGGGAATTTCAAAAGTCTTGAAAATAATACGATAGAACTATCAGCTAAAGAAACATAATGGACTGGTTTGGATTCAACAACAACACAAAAACAACAACAACAGCTTTGTTTAAATGTCTAATCTTCAAGCTTGCCCTCAGGCCTACTAATCGGGAACACTACTTAAATTACTTATTAATGATAGATATATATTAATAATACTATAAGATAATAAGATTTAACTATTCGAAACTTCTTCAAATATATACAATAGTCAATATACTTAAAAATACACATATGCAATAAAAACTATGTATGCAATTTTCATGTCAACTGTACTAGTTATAATATTTTCTGTTCATGAATTATGAGCTACACAGGTGGCACCTTTTGCATGCGTTTTCACTAACCAATTCGCTCAGATCTTTTTTCCTTATATTTTCTTTAAACCTTCTTAAGGAGGTCTCGTTTCTGTCCTTCATGCTCAATTTTGACCATAAAAATGGCCCAAAATATCTGAGGGAATGCTTTCTGTATTTGAACATGAAAGTCCGAGTTCCTCAGGTTCGAAGGCGATGGCGAGAAGAGTTCTAGTACATTGTAAGGCAGTAATCTATTCCAGATTTTGAAAATAAAGATAGCGATATCTTGTAATCTCATGTTATATAGACTAGTCATTCCAGCGTGTGTAAGAAGGTCACTATAAGGAGAGACTCGATCCTTGAAGACTGTACGTAGACCTCTTTCATTCATTCTCTCTAGTTTGTTTCTGTGAATTGCACGACATAAGTGCCACACCAAGCTACAGTATGTGAAGATGGGGTAGAACTGCAGTTTTATATATTCGTAGTTTTGCGTTCATCGGGATTAGATTCTTTAGCCTTTGTAGAACACCAATCGTTTTACTGGTCTTTATGCAGACCTCTGATATATGCTGCGAGAAATTCAAGTCTTTATCAATAATTACGCCTAGCAGTTTGAATGCATCGGTAAAGTTGATTCTGCAATCATCAATCACTAACTCCATTTGTTGCGTGTCCCTTGCTATAGCCATTGCTTGGTATTTGTTATAATTGCCTTGCAGAAAATTTGTTTTATACCACCTCGATGTCTCTTCCCGATCTTTTTTAATTCTGTCTATAGCTGTGTGCAGATTCAAGTTGGAGCAGTAAATCTCATGGTCATCGGCATAGGCAGACAACTGAGATTTAACGCCAGTGTAGAATAAATCATTTTGAAACACGTTCCACAACAGCGGTCCCAAGGATGACGCTTGCGGGCAGCCTCGTTTGACAGCTTTCCAAGCACTTTGTTACGTGCACGAATGACTAACAAATGTCCGCTAACAAAGCATATATGAAAATAGACTCCCGAGTACGATATATGGCACGCAACAAAAATGTAACAACAAGCAATTACCCATTTTGACTATTATTTAATTAATTTTACATTGTCTAATTGACTTAGGTTAAAGATTAAGTTAAGCAGTTCATAAAGCAGGCTTACAATCCTTCATGCCGTAGAAGTGTTCATCGTCTTGATCAACCTCCAATTCCAACTTCCGCCGACTGAAGACCACAGCGCTTGGCTTTCTTGATTCATGACTTTCTTTCCGTGTACACAAATTCTTCCGGAGGACTCCATAGTAAACACGGATCATTATCAATAGCTGGGAACAGACCCTTATATAAAACAACCATGACATTTTATTCAAAACCCCCTTATGTAAATCATCATCGTTACATAGCGACTATATAGAGGTACAAATATAAAACCCCTGGATGTCAAGTACGGTTCTGACCTTGACGATCGACGATCGATATCAACATCTGCGCGCAGACCCATAGATGTAACATTTTACCATCGCAATAAACAACTGGACACACGTTTAACATGGATGTGACATTTTAAGTTCAATTAATCAATATCAACATCTGGGCAAAGAATACGCACTGTATGTAAAGAGTTACGATCAACACAGACCCCTAACCGTAAGATACTAAGATAAGTAGCAACATCTGCCTACAGCCCATCATGTAAGACACATTGATTAAAACCCATGGATGTAAGAAACAACGAACAATATCAACATCCGGGCACAGCCCCCACGTGTAAGACACACTGATATAAACCCCTGAACGTAAGGAGCAACGATCATTATCAACATCTGGGCACAGTCCCCACGTGTAAGACACACTGATATAAACCCCTGAACGTAAGGAGCAACGATCAATATCAACATCTAGACACAGCCCCTTCGTGTAAGACACATTGATATCAACCCCTGAAAGTAAGGAGCAACGATCAATATCAACATCTGGGCACATCACTCCATATAAAACACACTGATATGAACCCCTGATTGTAAGACCCCTGATTGTAAGAACCCCTGATTGTAAGAACCCCTGATTATAAGAACCCCTGATTCTAAGACCCCTGATTGTAAGAACCCCTGACTGTAAGACCCCTGATTGTAAGAACCCCTGATTTTAAGAACCCCTGACTGTAAGACCCCTGATTGTAAGAACCCCTGACTGTAAGACCCCTGATTGTAAGAATTCCTGATTGTAAGAACCTCTGATTGTAAGATTTCCTGACTGTAAGAACCCCTGATTGTAAGACCCATGTTTGTAAGAACCCCTGATTGTAAGAACCCCTGACTGTAATAACCCCTGATTGTAAGAACCCTGATTGTAAGACCCCTCATTGTAAGAACCCCTGACTGTAAGAACC
This sequence comes from Stylophora pistillata, assembly GCF_964205215.1. NCBI lineage: Eukaryota > Metazoa > Cnidaria > Anthozoa > Scleractinia > Pocilloporidae > Stylophora > Stylophora pistillata. The sequence continues at coordinate 44,038,077 of NC_142521.1, forward strand.
CCTGATTGTAAGAACCCCTGATTGTAAGAACCCCTGACTGTAAGACCCCTGTTTGTAAGAACCCCTGATTGTAAGAACCCCTGATTGTAAGAACCCCTGATTTTAAGAACCCCTGATTGTAAGAACCCCTGATTGTAAGACCCCCTGATTGTAAGAACCCCTGATTGTAAGAACCCCTGATTGTAAGAACCCCTGATTTTAAGACCCCTGATTGTAAGAACCCCTGATTGTGAGAACCCCTGATTGTAAGACCCCTGATTGTAAGAACCCCTGACTGTAAGACCCCTGATTGTAAGAACACCTGATTGTAAGACCCCTGATTGTAAGAACCCCTGATTGTAAGAACCCCTGATTGTAAGAACCCCTGATTGTAAGACCCCTGATTGTAAGAACCCCTGACTGTAAGACCCCTGATTGTAAGAACCCCTGATTGTAAGACCCCTGATTGTAAGACCCCCTGACTGTAAGAACCCCTGATTGTAAGAACCCCTGATTGTAAGAACCCCTGACTGTAAGAACCCCTGACTGTAAGAACCCCTGATTGTAAGAACCCCTGACTGTAAGAACCCCTGATTGTAAGAACCCCTAATTGTAAGACCCCTGATTGTAAGAACCCCTGATTGTAAGACCCCTGATTGTAAGAACCCCTGATTGTAAGAACCCCTGATTGTAAGAACCCTTGACTGTAAGAACCCCTGATTGTAAGAACCCCTGATTGTAAGACCCCTGATTGTAAGAACCCCTGATTGTAAGAACCCCTGATTGTAAGACCTCTGATTGTAAGAACCCCTGACTGTAAGACCCCTGATTGTAAGAACCCCTGATTATAAGACCCGTAAGTGTAAGGCAATCCCTGAGTGGAAGGCTTTGATCTGGTTGTAAAGTATGAATTTGAAGCTCCAACATAAATCAGAAATTTACAACTCTTATATGATCTGTATTAAGACCCTTGAAGATGTGAATCAAACATAAAACCCTGAAAGTATGGTACACATTTTAGGACCAATGGGTTGAATACAATCACTTTTCATGTATTTGTAGAGAGGTCAAGGTTTAGGGTTAACAATAGTTTATATGAAAATTTATATGAAAATGTTGCATATTCGAATCCATTGTTTGTAATATTGAAAAGCACAGAAACCCATTTGGGATCATAACTATTGTCAGTAGCAAACCTGCTCATTCCCACAGTCTATCAGGCAAAAGGCAAAGAGATTGGAATAAACCTAGTAAGTAATTAAAAGGGTCATTGCAAATAAGTTTCCAAAGTTTATTTGAAATTTATTAAAAAATTACAGATATTGAATACACTTTGCCTGGTGCTAAACCTGGACCTTATTCACTTTGATTATATTTGTATTGACAGCATTAAAATACATGCAAATAGACAAACTATTAATAATATATCTCATCACGTATTTTGAAGAAAGGAAGGGAAATGAAGTTTAACTTGGATAAAACACTCTTCTACCACTTGCATTACAACTAAGTTTGTTTGAAAAATTTATCCATGCAATATAAACAAAAAGAGTTTGATGTTTTCTACAGATTAATATTGAGATGATGACACTCAATATAGGCACAGTGCCTACTTCCTAACAACCTATGAGCCACTCATTCTTTAAGACACTCAACAAACTCCTTACATCTGAAATTCATGTCATTAAAAATAAGCAAGAGGTAAATAGTTAATGCTTTAAAAAAAATGTGTGAATTACAATATGGGTATTGAATAAATATTTCATTAAAAAGAAGTACAAGGGACAATCAAAATCAAAAATTGACAACTTCTTTAGCATATTTTCCACTATAATAAAATTTCCACTCTTTGAAATTATAGGGGTACCATGAGAGACCTTTATGATGGATTAAAAATTTGCTTCTATTCTTCGTAGTATATATGTATTTATTGATTCTGGAGAATTAAGTTCCTAGTTTTTACATCGATTATGGATAAAAAGCTCTCTCTGTCTATGTGATGTATAGACTTTATCAACAAGTATTTCTGAGTTTAGCACATTTGCAGTTATTTACAATACACATAACTTCCACTCCTCTCCAACCAGATTTAATTACATGTATTTGGATGATTTAAAATTTGGTAAAATCAAATAAGGCTGAGGAGTTAACCAAACACTAAATTTGGCCTGCCCTATACTATGGGTGTAACATTAACGAGTATAAATTAAAATGAAACAAAGGTAGCTTTAAATTCAATCATGTCAGGGAGGTATGAATTACCTTAGTGTATTGCCAATTAATCCAGCCAAATCATCATGCTCATGTTCTGGAGACAAATCTTAGTTATTAAATTTGATGCAAAAATTTTGTTAGACTTTTGACATCATCTCAATATTTGTTTTCAATTTTTTTAAGATTTCATAGAGGGATGCAGTCTCATTATAGAATTGCATAATTCAATAAAAACTTGCATTTTGATGGTTCATAAAGCGAGGGATTTAGCGTGGAATTGTGAGTGGAAAACGAGGCTCAGTGATACTGTTTTGCATCAATTTGCTTTGCACTCAGGACAAAAAAAGTATATCATTGCTGTTTTCTTTACTTCTTATTAACTTTTATTCATCCATATGATTCAAGGAAAATCCATACTTGACTCACCAATTCCACATCAAATTGCATGCCAAAACCTAATATTGCACAAATTGCAAATTCCCTCATCAGGTAATTAATTTTCCTATAGTAGCACTTTCTAAAGTTGAGGAGTGAAGAAATTCAATTCAATTAAAATAGTATTACAAGCTTCAATTGAAATAGTGTTACAACTTTAGGATGAAATTTCTTTAGTCCTCAACAATTTCGGGTACTAGCATCTCTAATTTCATTGTTGCATGTGTTGTATTTTGAGGCATTTTATTGGCAAGCCTCACCATCTTGCCTTCTGACAGTTTCACCACAGGCACTATGTAAATTCTTGCCTTGTCACCAGCTTTCATTTGTCACCAGACAAATGCCGTTACATGACAATGAAATAAGTGTATGAAACGTTCCTAATGACATAGTCTGTCAATTAACTGCCCTGAATACAGGGTATTTAAGTGATTACATTCATTCCTAACAAGCCACCTTTTGAACAAACCAGGGCACAAATCCACACCCATCCCTTAGCACAAAAGTGCTCTTTACTTATTTCTCCCAATTCTGAGGATATTTTTGGGCAAATCAGTGCTCCTCGCCTCAATTTATGTCTACAGTTTTATTTATTGCACATACCTTAACCACTATCTAATACTGTGAAGTTTAATTCATGGTGGGGCTCCCACGTGCACGAAGCGCATATGGGGCAGACCCCCATACCCATGGAATAATTATGGTTAACCTCTTTTCGTTTGTTTTTCACGTGCCTGACTGAGCGTACGTACGTACATGCGTACGTGCCTTCAACTTCCACAGGTAGGGTAGGGGAGACTATCAAAACGAAGGGAGGGGTGTCTCAGGCAAGTTCTGGCATTTGCACTTCTTTTATGTTATCATTAATATTATGAACTTGGGAGCTCCGCTTTTAGGCTTGGCTAAAGCTATATATTACGAATAAATGGATCGGGAGTAAGAGAATGTGTATTCTCAAGTCTAATTTTTCTCTGCTTACCAGGCAATTATCTAACAACATGTTACCCTTTTTGAGAGACAAAAATGAAATGTATGTGTAAATATGGCACTAAGGTCAGTCAGGGGCCCTCTCCCTCCCCTAAGTCTCCTAATGTATCTGATGTTCTTCAACTATATCAAGGTTCTCAAGTCATTGATAATAAACTCATAAAGGCTGAAAGTTTCTAAAGAAACTGTTTAGGGCTGCGTCGGTGGGGGTAACGAAATAATTTGAATATATCAACAAAGTTGAAATGGTAAATTGGCCACCATTTCGATTATAAAAGCCGACGTTTCGAGCATTAGCCCTTTGTCGGAGTGAATAGAGGAATTGTGGGTTGTGTGTGCTTTTAAAGGCAGAAAAAGGAGCTACATGATTGGTGGGAACATGGCAACGAGAAAAACACGAATATATCAGTGGAATGAAAAGCGTTCGTTGATACCTGTGGGATTTAGACTGCCGGTTTGAAAGATGAACTTTTGTTCAAGAGTTTTCTGGCTTTCCGGGCTACCTAGGTGTAAGGAAAGACCGCAGATTGCCATGTGTTGCTTAGAATGTAAGAGAAAAATCGAGTTTCTCTTATATTAGGAATTGTTTATTTCATCTCTACTTGCTTAGAATGATTAGGCAAAAGCAACGTAATCGTAACGGTGGCCAATTTACCATTTCAACTTTGTTGATATATTCAGATAATAAACTCAACCTGTTTTAATTAAATAACTGCAGTTCCTGAAGTTTAAATTTTGGATGTGTCAATTTTTTTCATTCGATTAATCACATTTGATGCTGGTTATACCAGAATTAACGTAAAATCTTCTAGGGATAAGAGCAAGACATTAAAGTCCCTTTTTTGCTGCTTGCAAACAAACAAGGTTTGGAGCCCATTTCTCTTGGTGTACGAAGATCGTTCTGAGAAAGTGTGTGGACAAAACGTGGCCTACCCTATGGCCTACCCTATGGCCTACCCTATGGCCTACCCTATGGCCTACCCTGTGGCCTACCCTATCGCCCACCCTGTGGCCTACCCTATGGCCTATCCTGTGGCCTACCCTGAGGCCTAGCCTATGGCCTACCTATGGCCTACCGGTGGTCAGATCTTTAAAAGGATAGCATTGCTGGAAACCTTTCAACGTTTTCCTGAGTACTGTCTCACCAACGAATTTCTTCTGTTGTTTTGGGGGCCACATTCCTATCAAAATTTCTTAACCTTCTGATAGAATAACGAATTCGAGGAACAGAAGCCGGTTAAACGCAACTTTTGGGCAAACATCATCATATCAGCTCTCCTTTCAAATTAGTGCAATACTGGTCCTTTCTTTGGAAAAAGCAAGTAAAGTTTGCGAAATGTTTACGACGGCGATGCGTGCGTGTCCCGGGGTGCTCGTTGCAAATTCAATACTCTACAGCACTTAAAAAATTGGCCTGGCACGTTATGTTAGCTTTTTCTTACCCGGATATGTTCTCCGATATAATGCCGTTCCTGATTACATTTTTACACTAGCACTCCACTATATGTCACCAACTGACCGCCATTTTGCATATCCTCTGCGACGCAATTTTCCCTTTCGTAAACGACCGTTGCCATTTTGAAACGGTCGTTGCCATTTCCGAGAACAGTCGTTTCCATTCATTACAAAATGGCAACGACTGTTTCGACAAATGACAACGACCGTTTCAAAATGGCAAAATTGACCTTTTCATATGGCAACAGCCGTTTAGGAAAGGAAATACGCCTTTGCGACCACGCAATATATTAGCCCCACCTCTCCCCTCCCCATTAACCTACCGGTATAGTTGAGTGCTGTGATATTTGCAGTGTTTCGTTCCCTCGGACGTTGAAAATCGTGTTAGCGACCTCTTAGTATACCCTTTTGTACGCCAGCGTATTCGTTCGACTCTTACTGATTTTATTTTTATGTTCTTAAAAATCTGCCTACCGGTAGGCCATACGTTAGGCCATAGGGTGGTCCACAGGGTAGGCCATGGCCTAGGCCACGTTTTATCCACACCCTCTGACTGAAGTTTATTTGCTCTCAGTAATGAAACTAGGATACATAGGGTCTACTCTGCAGCAGCAACTGACTCTGATATGTTCATTGTCAAGATTTAGAAACTTACCTCACAGATACGCACGCTGAATCAGCACCTTGGGAGTACTGAAGATAAGTGCAGTCATTGGTGTCGACCAGGATACACCACTGTCTCTCCCACTTTTCAAATATTGGAGAGTGCATTACTGCATTCGGCTTTGCTGCGGGTAATGTCCAGGTGAATACAGTAACCATTCCATTTGGTGTTGGTTTTATGTTTTGTGGTACCTGAAAAAAGAAAATAATATACATACTTTTGAGATAAAACATATGGAAAACATTTCATGTAAAGTAATGTGCCTAGCGAGTTTCGTAAGGATTTTCGTATGTTCCCAGGCGCTCCCTATTTTTAGGAGCTCCGTAGACTTAAAGGCGAGGAAAATCTAGAGCGATGAGCAAAATGTACCACATGTTACACCAGGGAATAAGGGATTAATTATTCTATCATTATTTCAAACCAGTACTTTGGCTATTAGTTGTCGTAATAAAACCCTAAGCCTTTTTGCAGTATTGCATCGATCGCCTAGGGCGTGGGCGAAAGACGAAAACGACGCGCACAAAACCACGATATTATGGTCAACAAAATGGCCAACGAAACGGCTCGTTGCTTACAAAAGCGAATTTTAAAGAAACGGGGGCAAAAATTGATCCTTAAGAGTAGCTATTTTATTTCTTAGCTCGTGGGGGAGGAAGATTGCGTGACGAGCCCAAAGAACGTCTGCGTAGAAGGCTATTGCAACGCGAGCTTTGTTAAAAGTGACTGAAACTGTTTAATTATATATGATACATTTAAAGGAAACAAATTTCTATTGCATTAAAAAACTCCAACCCAAATTATGGCTTTTTTGAGTTAAGAGCAAAAAGAAAAAAGAAAAAAACGCTAACAGCCGATACCCACCCCTCCTTTATTTGCACATTTTATCATCCACCTACCTTAGCGAGGACGTTCCAGAGAAGTTTCTGGCGTTCCTTGGTCATTAGGGACAAATGTTTTCTTTGGTTTCCCTCCATGTGTTCCTCCTTGTTTTTCCTTCGTATTGCCTTTTCGCAACCTTTCATAGCGCAGATACACATTCTTTCTCCACAATCAATCGAATGAGATGGTATTAAACTCCTTTTGAAATAAAAAGAAACCTTGTCAAAAATGACATGCAGTATTAATCATCTCACATCCTTATGCCGTGTTTTGCTTCTTACTGGTACAGCTTCTAACACCAGGCTGTTTGAGAGCTGAATGATTAATACGTTACATAACCTCTAAGCAATCAGGCTACTCGGAAACATCGGATGATATGATTCCATCGTAAGCGCATTTAAGGATAATTTTTAACAGGATAGGTTACTCTTTGGATCATCATAATTTAAAGTATACTTAAGCGAGGTGAAGGGAATTATATGAAATTAGGCAAAACAATAACGATATCATGATTACATAAAGAAATCAGCTAAGATACTCTCTTTATATGTTTGCTCTTGAGGTACGTAAAGGAATTATAGAAATCAAAAGATACCCATGATTAGAATCTGCCCTTCTGATGCCACAAGGTGATAAAAAAAAAGTTGGTATCACGTTGCAAGTTTTGCGAAAAGACAAGGCTTAATTCACGTATCTTCCAAAAGTCCTATCTGAAATTACCTCGCGATATTTTGTCCACATTTAAGTGGGCAAGGCACCTCTGTAACACTACAAGTTAGATCTCCGTGTTTCTTTTTATCTTTTCTTTTGAAGCTGATGCCACATTTGCAGAGGACTTCCACCATTGGACACGTCGCTTTGTGAGCGTCTATTTGTTTCCTTTTCATACTTTCTTGGCATTCTTGACAATTTAATTCTAACTCCGGACACCGTTCTAGGTGATCTTTTGCCCGGTTTAGTGCAATATTCTCTCCGCAGCACTTGCACTGCCCATCGACCATCCCAAGCATGGTATTCGCGAGGCGGTTTGAGCAGAACGCCGTCACAGGCTGACGGCACATCTCGCATGTGCTGGATTGCCCTTGACTTGTTTTCTTAAACATATCCACGCAGAAACCACAAAAGGAATGGCCACACGGTGTTGCTAGTTCTGCGTCTAGAATGGGATTCTTGCTGTAAAAGAGAAGGCGAAGTAAGGTCAGGAAAATAGCTCCAGGCTGGCATGTTATTCCGAAAATGACGTGAAGTGTATTATCCATTCAAGTCACAAGTTAAATATTTATAGCAAATGGTAATAACTTCAACTTACCAAACATTACACAGGTATTCAGCTGGGATAGAATCGCTGAATGCGATGTAGTCAAAAACCGAACGAGAGTGACTCATATTTGGTCAGTTTAAAATGGCTTGTCGTTTCTCTTCGCTCGGAGGCTCTCTCTCTTTCTCTCTCTCTAACTTTTGTTAGGAGTGTGAAGGAATAAACCGCCTACGTGGTGGAATATCAAAATTCACAGGAAACAACTTCCCTTCAACAACCAATAGGAAAGTAAACCACAGTGACTCTTGACAAGCACTCGCGCACTTTGCTAACAGGTATATTAAAGTTGTATTTCCACACCTTATTCAATGACAAAAAGTGTTCATGGGACAAAGATTATTTTAAGAGATACTTCCTGGTACTGCACTTATAAATGGGAAGATTGCATTTTGTTTAGATAAACATTTTTCACAGGCTGAGATCTCCAATGTCTGCATATTTTCACCATTTAAGTTGTTTTAAAAAATCATGTCGAATAAGTCATTCAAGAATACGTAGAGCACGTCTGCAGATTTCGAATTATACCTTGCTTAGTTTTGGAATGACATTAATTCTTGAGTTATTGTCGATTTCATTACGACAATACTACTTTTCAAGTTTGACAAGTGCTTCGCTTCGTTGTATAAAGTTCTGTTTCTACTGAAATCAAAATTGCTTATCTAAAGTTGTGATAACCGCCGACAGTATTTGCGGTTATGTGTGGCTGGATTAACAGGAAGGGGGGTATTGTTTAAATAAGTTGTGACAACCAATATTATTGTCAGAAAATAATGAATGGATAAAATCAACTATTAACTAAGGAAGTGCGAACCTTTATTGTTTGGATGAGCAAACCTATCGAAATCAGTTTCGCTTTGAATAAACGATTCCTTTCTCTAGAACCTTTGTTGAGGGGTTTTACCACTCGCTTGGCAAATTAACAAGAGGTACTGAGACTCTGTAATTTTCTTCTTTATTCTCTCCCTTGTTCCACTGCTTATTTCTACTACTTTCAGCAAGGAGTGCTCCAGTATTAAATACAAAAATCACAGACATGTTTGGGTTAGCTAACCGTGGGAACTTCCAAAACAGGATGTTCAGTGTGGGTAAAACTCAAGGTCAGTTTTACCAACTCAAACATGACCACCTAGCAAACTAGTTATCTTCAACCATAACAAGGGATTAAAATGTCTAGCACGGTAAGTGCTGAGCCAAGTTCAAGCACACACTAAAAATAAATCATCAAAACTATAGATTCATCAAAATAGCACGTAGGGGCGAAAAGGCGAGACTTAATAAAACAAAAGCTAAACCTAAAAATGCTTGAAATATCGAGCCTTGAAAACGCTCTACAACATTCCTCCCCGCCTAAATTAAGCATCGTCCTCGATGCGGACGGTAGGGAAATATTACATGGAAAACTCAACTTATCTAATACAAAATAATTAAAATTTTTTTGCTGTTTGTTTTGTTTTTTTTTTTTAAATTACCTATCAATTTAGGCTTAATCCAATCAAGTGGTCATCGATCGAAATCGAACTACGCTACTCGCGAACCAAAGGTCTTTGAAAATGAAGACGTTTTCGCACTCGCGTGACGCGCGGATTAAAAGGCTAAACGCCAGAGAAAGGTAACCTCTCATCTTTCAATTCAATTCAAATCAATTCTGCGAATTGATTTTCTTGAACTGAATGGCGGATACCTCGTCTATAATTATAGAAAAATGAAGAAAAGCTAAGGTTATCACACAGTTCATCATTAAAATAAAAGAAAAGGAAAACAATAGTTCAGTTCAGTTCAATTCAGTTCAGTTCCTTGAATGACTTGTCTTGGATAGTCTTTACTTCTTTTCTCTCCGGGTTTGTGTGTTGTACGACTTTCTTCTGCGGATATTGTTTTCAGACGGTTGATCCTTCTGTGCTTTGAACAATGTGTGCAGGTTTTATGTTGGTGACTCTCTGCAACTGCTGTTGGCAAGGTAGGTGGGCTGGCAGGTATGGAGTGTCGCACAGATATTCTGGAGATGCACCGGCAAAGAATACAGAATACAATGAAATTCACCACTGATAGACCAAGTGCAATGAACGTAATATACTCGATGTAAGTGAACTGAGTAGTTTCCTCTATCTGATCAATCAAACTGTCTGCCTTCTGCAAAGTGCCACTGAGCTGGCTATCATAAAGTTGGAACAACTCATCGAAGTTGTCGATCACTGTATGATTAATCTTCATAGGTGGTGGGATGGTCAATGACTTATGAAGTAACTTCAATGTAGGAAAATCATCTGAGTTGGGATCCCACTGAACATAAGAAAGTGTGTCCGTTGAAAATAAAGGTAATGACACCATTAGTCTTTGGGGACAAGTGTCCAAACTAGTCTCCATTCCAATGAAGCTAACGTTGCAAGGGAAGTTATAGATGGCCAACGGAGAAATGTTAAGTTGCTCGCCATTGCTCAAAGCTAAAGTTCCAGAAGTGGTGGAGAGAAAATATCTGCCTCCAAGATGAGCCAATGGGTGGATATGGTCGCACTTCGAAGTTGGTTGATGGTTTCGCGGGAAAGAAAGTTTCAGGTCTGGATTCCAAGCAAAACCTAACCATTGCAAGCTAGAAACTGTCTTTAATACATTCTTAGGGCATAAGAAACCTACTTCACTTCTAAAACACCTATCTAATCCGTCTAAAGAGACTACCTGCCTTGAATTTGGACAATTAATTAAAGCAAGGTTTGTGTGTTGGACAGGCCCTGAAAAACATTTTCCCGAAATATTAAATTTGAGTGGAGTCAAATGTTGTACGACGCAGAAACTATTTTTATCTGTAATCTCTGGTGCTAACAGTAAGATATCTACAGTCAAATCCTGACCGCTGTGTTCGACATCGACCATTGGGCTAGCCAGAACAGACAAACCTTGTTCTAATGCTGTTATAGTCAACCTCAATGAATGATCAGTAGAAAGTTTGGCAGACAAGTGGGAAGACATAAACTTAGGTAAATCGGAATAACCTACTAATGATTTTTCATGTAGATGGGATATCTGACTCAAAGTATCTTGGATTTCAAAAAGTCTTAGAAAAGCGGCAAAAGCACGATTAATTTCAGCGGTATACTTAGAAAGAAATTCCATTGTCATTCCTTCGCGGCATTTGGCTGAATTGGAAAATTTTTCTAGCTGTTTCTGCCAGTCATTAAAGGTACTTTGAACCATTTTTAAATCCTGAGACAAAAAGTTTAGTTTGCTGTTCATCTGATCAGTAATTTTGAATAAATACACAATTTTTCCGTCGAGAACTCGCATCATACTTTGTGAAATAGACATAGCGTGAGTTAGAGCTCTCAGAGTGGTCTTAAGGTTCTTAATGTGGTTATTTTCACATTTGTGTCCTGTCCCGGTCCAAATTGCACGAAAAATACCTAGAATACCAATTCGAACGTCGCGTACGACTCTGTCCTCGTAACCACTGTCTTTCGTCAACTGAATGACCGCGACAGAATTTTAACGCCCAAGTTTTGCATTCAGAAACGGAGCTCTTATAGACTCTTGGGCACAACATTCTGGAGACTTTTCCTACCATAAACTGGTAATACCTTGGCAAATATGTGTCGCACTCCACTAGGGTTGAAAAGCCTGGCAAAGAAAGAAGTCGCCGAACGACCTTTTGGAAGCCTCGAACTGTCAGCAATAATTGATCGAAAAACTTTCCCATAGGCGCGGAACAGGATGTATTACTCATAGAAAAAGTACTCTCCATTTCCGTAAAAGGCGAGACTTAATAAAACAAAAGCTAAACCTAAAAATGCTTGAAATATCGAGCCTTGAAAACGCTCTACAACACCTTTACAGTTTATAAAAGTAGAAATTATTATGGCCACCATTACCTATCGACGAAAAGGACTTTTCATTTTATTTGATGGGCATAGTTGTTCGCATCTTGTTGATACTGAAATCAAAATTATGTAAAAACCGCCAACAGTATTTCCTTTGTGTGGGTGGAGTCACAGAAAATAGGCTATTGTTTAAATAAGTTGTGAAAACCTATCTATTATCACAAAAGAAATGAATGGATGAAATAAACCATTAATTAAGCAAGTGCGAGCCTTTCAGAGTTTCATTGAGCTAACCCATCCGTTTTGCTTTCAACGAATGATTCCTTACTTTGTGTCACATTGGCAATAATCATCACCTTCTGGCTATGTCAGTTTATTAAGTCGCGAGACTCACTTTATTTCAACTATTCATTTAGAGGCGATGTGCGAGAAAAAAAAAGCGAAAAATTAAGCCGAAAGTGTCGGAACGGAAATTGTTCACAATTCCAAGATTGCTTAGCCTCGCTGAGTAAAAGATATAAAGGAAATTGCCCCTTGCTGTGTTGCAAGTTTAGGAAAAGCGATGCTGTTTCCGCCTTGTTTTGGCCTTATCAAAGCCCGAACACTTCGTTTTGGGGTGAATAAAACAAACACTTTTCAAGAGGCATACTGGAGTTTTCATGGAGTCGCCAATATTTATAAGGGATAGTACGTTGGTACTATTGCCAGAACATTTTCGAAAACGGCTTCCAGCCCGCGCCAATCTCGCCACATGTGTTCGTCAAGGAAATCCTGGATGTCCCCTTGGCGGATTCCTTTCTCCCTCTTTACGTGGTACTTGACGCGCGCCCACGCCGACTCTGCCTCTTGCGTATGTACGCCAGTAACGGGATCAACGAAGTTGTTCCGATGGACAACTATTCTGTGCATGGTCACGTTAGGAACGTACAGATGAAGGTTCCTGTACGCAGCCCAGTCGTCAGTGTGCACTTCTGACCCAGGCAGGAGGACCCTTTGAAGAATATTGGACAATGTTCGGCGGTCTCTTCTCCTTACAACTTGAAAGTAGCCGCGACAAGGACTGTGTTCCGTAGAGATCACGCCAAACACCCACACTTCATCGCTGGCCCTGCGACCTCTTTGATACTATAACGATTAAATTTTTAAAACGGAGATTTACATTGGCATTCATGCTTGTCAAAATAACGATTAACTTTGACTTGATGCGTGCGAAATCAAGCACCCTCCTGGCATATAAACCCTCCTTCTTACCAGATTTAATGGCGGGTGTTAGGCGTTCTTGTATCATGGGCACGTTAGCCAGAAAAACGGACAATTCTTCAACCTGGCTGTGCTCGCGAGCACATGTATGACTTGCAGCAAGAAAAAATGCTCGCGGATCAAACCCTATTAATATTTCGTGGTAAAATAATTTTTCCGTACGGAGAGTTGGATGTGTCTGATACTTGGCGGAAAATCTATAAACTACTCTGATTTTGGGATGTTGTAAGCTAGTAAAGGCGGGCGTATTACAAGGGGGCAATCTTAAAAGGGGGCGTAACCTCTGTCAAACCATAAGCAAATAAATAAATGAGACTTGGCGAGCCCGGAAATTGATAGATTTCCTTTAAAAGTTGTCAAGAAGTTGCTACAAAACTAAGTTTTCAAACAGAAGCCTCCGTTTGAAATGAAAATTGTAGTGCACTTACTCACCTTCGATTTGTGCGTGAATTGACTTTCGTCACACTTGACCACGTACACACGCCCGCCAAATGGGGTGACAGGTCTATCTTCTATATCTCTCTTACAAATGAAGCGGAGCGTGGCAAACACACGTCCAACGGTGTTTTTTGTCAATCCAACCATGGAAGAAACTCTAGAGCGCAACTCACGCTGACTCCACAGATAGATCACAATTAGGAGTTTTTTCAGAGGAATCCGGGGAAACTCGGCGAAAAAACTGCCTTCTCTCAGAGACTTTTTGCCTCTACAGCCTTTGCATCTCCTTATAAAGAAAAATATTTAATAATTATAGACAATGATCGATTGTTAGTCATTTTGCTTAAATTTGGAAAAGGGAAAGCAGTGGTCTAACTCGTTAGGAATTCCGATTTATGATGATCACTTATTTCAATGCTAAACTACCTAGTAGTATGTCGGTGATAGAAAGTAGATATTTAAAAAAGTTTAGTATTGGTACTGTCTATTCTTACCACACATATCCATCTACGTGGTCTGGATTTCTCTCTACTAATTCCATTCCTCTATTGCATGGCACGCATTTCAGAGGACTAGCTATCAAGTTCTGCCCCTTAGCCAGGTTATTACATTGAGGACTGGACCATCAGTAAGCCTGTTAATGTCCATGAGATTCATCTTGATGCTGTTCCGATGCTTGATTTGCTGTATTTTACTACTTATTTTGTGACTGCTAAGAAGCCGCTACTGCTGCGAAAACGAGAGGCGGAGCTGTGGCCCTTTGTTCTGTCGTTCTTTGAAATAAAATTTTCGCACTTTGTTTGTGGCCTTTTCACAATAACCATAGAAATTCTCATGCCCTCATTGGTCGAGAGTCATTTTCAATCTTCGCCACGAAGACTAAACCATTTCTCTCGTGAAACAAATGCACATTTCTGAAATATGGACAATGACGAGTGTCCGAGTTCCAAGATTGGCATACGCGGAGAAATTTTTTAAGAGGAACTTGTCGGAGTGAAAGAAGTACGCGGCGAAAGAAAATCTTCAGAAAAAAAGTGCTGGTTCTTGGTTCGCAAGGAGGAAAGAGGGCGACCTTGTGAAAATACTTAGAGATGCCGAAGTGAAGGGTACAAAAATAAAAATGAAGTGGGTGATAACAAAATTTAGGGTAAAAGATTCTATCAATTCACTACTTAACACGAGGTAGTGAGTCTCATCGCCTCTTTGGTTACACTGTCAACAACACACACGTGAAAAAAGCAACGATCGATCATGTCACGTGCGGGTGATTTTCGGAAAACCTTGGCGCATGAACTGTACCTAAGAGATAATAATCTATTTCTACATAGATTGTGCTCAAAATATTGGTTTAGAGCACATATCAAGCGCGAAAACGTCAAAGTTCACGGAAAACTTAAATTTATGCGAATTTCGTGAATATTTATCAACTACTAATAATAATAACAACAATGGTAATAACAATAAACTTTATCTATATAGCGTCTATATCACTAATTGCTCTAGGCGCGTAAAAGTATCACAAAATGTATTTAAAAACACTGAAAAATCTAACAGCTACATTATATAAACATGGAAATTAAACAGAAATATATTTACAAATCAAAAAAGCTTGGCGAATTAAATATGTCTTTTTTGGAAGAATTCAAGGAATCGGCATTTCTTAAAGATGCGGGTATGCTGTTCCACAATTTAGGTCCTTGAGTAACTTATTCGAACAAGAACGCAAAGAGTAGGAGCTGGTAAAAAAGCTGAGAAAATTGGATATATTTCTTGGTGAATCTCCAAGGGCCTCTAAGGATATCAGTTTTTGTAACTTTAGGAGTTACCAGATAGAATGAAATATATGAAGTTCACATATTTTGAACTGCGGTATTAGATACGTATGATGCACGATCTTCGCAGTAGATAGCGCTATTTAAGCAATAGCGAAAATCAGACCTGAAAAAAGTCAGGCTTGTATGGGACTCGAACCACTGACCTCTGCGATACTAGTGCAGCGCTCTACCAATTGAGCCAACTGGGAGCAGGCCGTTAAGTTGATTCGTAATAAACCCGTGAAAGTGATAAATCAGATAGAATGAAATATATGAAGTTCATATATTTTGAACTGCGGTATTAGACACGTATGATGCACGATCCTCGCAGTAGATAGCGCTATTTAAGCGATAGCGAAAATCAGACCTGAAAAAATCAGGCCTGTACGGGACTCGAACCACTGACCTCTGCGATACTAGTGCTTATTACGAATCAACTTAACGGCCTGCTCCCAGTTGGCTTGTTAGCTCAATTGGTAGAGCGCTGCACTAGTATCGCAGAGGTCAGTGGTTCGAGTCCCGTACAGGCCGGATTTTTTTCAGGTCTGATTTTCGCTATTGCTTAAATAGCGCTATCTACTGCGAGGATCGTGCATCATACGTATTTAGGAGTTACCCTAGCTAAATAAAAGTATTTACTACTACTAGATTACTACAGTTAAGAAAATCCTCCCCTCCGAAAGCAAAGAACCATCTCCACAACTCAAAGTCGACGGTCAAGTTATAACTGAAAAGAGCTCAATCGCAAATTATTTCAACAATACATTCGTAAATACAGCTGTCAACCTTTGCAAATCGTTTGTAAATGCTGCATCGAAACTCTCGTGAAGTATATCTTTAACAGAAGCTACGAACGCTACTTTTCTGTTTACTGACAGTTCTGAAACTGCTGTTCAGTCGGAAGGCCGACGACTTCAATCAGGCAAAGCAGTGGGCTTAGATAACATTCCACAAAGACTTCTAAAGGACGCTTCTGCAATAGTCACAAAACCTATTAACAGTAATAATTAATAAAGGCTGATAGTTTCGAAAGAAACTGTTTGGGGCTGCGTCGGTGGGAGTAACGAAATAATTTGGATATATCAACAAAGTTGAAATGGTAAATTGGCCACCGTAACGATTACAAAAGCTGACGTTTCAAGCAATAATTAATGCTTCACTGTCTCAGAGCAAAGTTCCTGACGACTAGCTTTTGTGGACTTGCGTAAGGCATTCAACACAGTAGATCATTCTTGTTTTTTCAGGAAACTGCGCTATTTTGGAATCAAAAGCAAAGAACTGAACCGATTTGAAAACTATGACTGGCCACACCCAAGTTTTAGCAATGCCGGACTTCTGGATAATTTTCAAAGAAGGGCATACAAAATTGTTTCAAAATCTAACGATAGTGGTCAAGCTTTAATGGATCTTAAATGGCCTTCAGTAAATGTTATTACAGTCGAGAAGAGACGAACATACTTTTAAAGTGGTTAATAAATGTATTTTTGGTAATTGTCCTCTAAACCCAACCCTAACCCTAATAATACCAGAACAAGACAGGGAAATTTGCTTCATTTGCCTCGCACTAGAACTGAAACAGCCAAGAAATCTTTTTTTTATCATGGATATGTTGTTTATAATAGTCACGTTAATTAGAATTTTCTGTAATATTATATTGAATAAGACTTTTTTATTATTTTATATTTATTTTTGGATCCTACTCACCAGGGCTCCTATTGATAGCAGAGCTTTAAGTTCTGATGGGACTACCCTGATGTTGGGATTTCTATTTATTTTTTTTTTATCTCTTAAAATGGGAGTTATATGTTCATACTTCTTTGTAAATGTTACAATGCGCGCTGCCCTATTCTGCACTAGCTGTAGGCGGTTTAAGAGAACTTTAGGTAATCCATATAAAATAGCAGTACAGACTGTAGTCCAAGTTAGTGGTCACAAAAGGATGAATAATTGCTTAAGCAGATTCACGATCCAAATATGTGCTGATCTTACTCATATCAGTTAGATGGAAATGACATTTTTCGAAAATCTTTTTAATGTGGTCTTCCATATCAGCACTGAGATCGAGTATCACTCCAAGATTACGAACAGAAGAGGAGAATTGAATAGTTTCACCCCCAACATACAAGGACAAATTCCAATTTCGCCCATGTCAGTGCGAACCGAGCTCTGTCTAAGTTCCAAGCTATTCTTGACTGTTGTTAAAAGTTATTGTGATTAACGAAAACTAAAGTTTTATTTTAACGTTGATATAAAGGTATCAAACATTTATGTGGCGAATTTTGATATTTAGGTAGCCGGACAATTTTTTAGAAAGTTTTCGGCATTTCAATGAGGGACTTTCCAGCAACTTTACTAACCCAATCGAGACAGGCTTAGTTTGTCCTCCTACCATTTACCAAGTGTAATTACAAGGTGCTACATCTTTTCGTTTATTACAAAGTGCGATGGTCTGTTCTTTCCACCTAATTGCACACTCCCCCTGCTGGGGCATGGCATTGATAGGTGTATCAACAGTAGCTGTATATTTCATGAATAAAAATTGTGCTGCAAGATAAAAATTTTGAAAACTGCAAACCATATCCGTTATCAGCAAATGAAACAATTTTATGATTGTCATAGTGCCAGAAATGTTTTTTTGACATTATCAATTTTGTTAATTGAGAAACTAAACGTTTTCACATCTGCCTGTGGTGCATCACTTTATTTGACGTAATATAAAACGATTGTAAAGAATTGCTTTCCGAAAACATAGCTATATTAGAACTATTGCTGCAATGACGACAGTGTAAATGTAAATACATTTTGTAAATACATTTTGTATATGTAAACACATTACCCTTTTCTTTGAGGAAAAAAAAAATCCTGCAGAGAAATCAGGAGGGAAAAAATATCCCGCAGAGCATTTAGAATGGAAAAATATCCTGCCCAGCAGATTGCTAGAAAAAAATTTTTTCATGACCAGAAAACAACCCCCCCCCCCCCCCCCCCACTTCCCCTCTCCTCAAAAGTTAAATGGTCGGCCGCTTACTTCAATTCAAAAGCCTGAAACGAAAGCCATTTGTAGCACACGAAAGTCGTTTCTGTTTGCATTATTTTGATTATCACCTAGCAGTTTTTGCGTTTCTATCGCCGAAATTGCCCAAGAATTGCGAAAATAGTTCTAATTATTTTTTTATTTCATGCGCGAGATCAATGCAGGCAATCCCAACCGGGCAAGATCGGCCCATCTTGCCTGCTCCGGTAGCCAATCAGAACACAAGGTTCACTTCATCTTGCCCACTGGCGCTGCAAGCGATGTAGTAAAGTCTGTTACTACAAAGTGCAACAGCTTTTTCATTAGAGAGTGTGACAAGTGTAATTATAAAGTGCGACAAGTGTTATTACAAAGTGCGACAGATATAGCAAAGTGTGACAATTGTTGCAAAATTGCGACAAAACAGCCCTTCAAACACCTTTTTCTCGATCCTATGAAGCTGAATAATTTGACATTTGGCCATACCATCCAAGAATCAATTGTGTTCTAATATGTTGAAAACTGAACAGACACGAATTAAAGAGCCAGGTGAACAAGGAATGCACCAAAATAGAGGGAGGACCGCATATTCCATCCGATGATGGGAAAAAAAAATGTCGATACGTGAAGGATCGAACTTATAAAAATTCTCATCGGAAACAACTGACGGTGTATCATAATTCATTAAAATATGAAGACTATCAATCGTATGTTCTCGTTTGAAAGTGGCAACTTTTATATGACGTGCATCCTTAAAAGGAGCTTGTTTCTTGACCCCTCCTTGATCAAATTAGCATTCAATAATGTGGATCACAATAATTATTATCCAAACTGATTGCAGTTTAATTTTATTAAACGGCCCATTTAAAGGTGATTGTTCACAATGGAACGTCTACATGTGATCCCAATGGATCCAGATAGCCGTCAAAGTGAGAAAAATATTCATTAGCAATTATGAGATGTAAGTTTTCAAATGTCATGTCATTTACCGGCGAGTACATTTAAAGCGCTTCGACTCTCTTACATCTTTAATTTATTTCGACCGTTTTTGTTGAAAAAGTACTCAAGCAGCAATGTCGACGGACAGGACAAGACGATCAAGAAGTATGAAACGTTCTTTCATATTGCTACGCTACTGCGATCAGCTGAAGGTACAGCGTCCCAACATCCAGCGGGTGTTGGAAAGTAGTGGAAGAGTCACCCAGCTGGAATTTCCGAGCAACTCCAGTACAGCTAATCTGCAAGAGATCGTATTGAATGGTTTCAGGCAGCATCTAAATAGTAGGGAGGCGTCGAGGTAAAGCTGACAAATAGTTAATAAGAAGTAACAGATTTCTGGCCTATAAATATGTATTATGTAGCGGTTAACCGTTTTTTTTTTTTTTTAGATTGCTCTTTTATCGAACTGTCAGTGGTTCTAACCTGTTGACCCTGGCTGGCACATGGGATGATATGTGCGGGGATACAATGAAGGCAATGTTCAAAAGCCGCTGTAGAGTGTTCATGCGATTAGATCGAGGTAAAATAACTCTTAACGAAAAGGGCAAGTCAACTTCGTAGTTAGAAAAGGCCCTAGGGAAAGAAAACATTTGCATAACGACAAGACATGTCCAAGTCGCAACAGCAGTCCCGATAAACTTTTAACGAGGATTACTGGAAAATTCGAACCAAGTCTTCCGACATAACTTTTAAAAGTATGCTGAAGTTTGGAGATAGAGCACGTTGCGGTACTTCATGCTTCACGCGAGCGACGATGCGCAAGTGGCGGGGTCTGGCCCGAGTTGAATCGAGTCTTGACTCACTAGTGCACGGTACAAGTGCTGAAGAGATCTTCTGCTTACAACGTAGAAAATGCATTTTTACAGTGTATTCGGAAAAGTTCGTTTGTTCACGGGACTGAAGAACAACAATGTCTAGTAGAATTATGGTTACGAATATCTGTCTCATTCAAGGAGTACTCATGTTAATCTGCACCATATTTAACTATGTCTGCACTCGGCTCAACTACATCAGACCGTTTCTTTGAAATGTAATGAATAACGTCGTCTTTCTCTCTTTTTCAGATAGCACGAATCAAGATCAGGATGGCGAAGCAGGTGATTATTAATTAATGAAAAGATCAATATCATATTTAAGCATTAAAGGTTTTTCGAAGAAGATCGAGCACCCGCCATATACCGGTAATTGTAGAACTTTCCTTGCCTCCTTGCCAAGGACGTGATTGAAATTCATTCCTAGCTTAATTGATTGTGATGTTCTGATAGTAATTGCAGTTTCCATGAAAAGATGATCTTAAGTGATTCATGATGTGCTGAACCTGCACTCGGCTAAACTACATGATTCAGTTTCTTTTAAATTAACTTAATAACGTCGTTCTCTCTTTTTCAGATAACACGAATCAAGATCGAGATGGTGCAGCAGGTGATTATTAACGAAAAGTTCATATCATATTTATGCATTAAAGGTTTTTCTTAGACGATCGAGCACCCGCCAATTATCGGTAATTGGAGAACATTCCTTACCGGTTGAAATTCGTTCTTAGCTTAATTGACTGTGATGTTATCATTAGTAATTGCAGTTTCTGTGAAAAGATGATGTTAAGTAACCTAGAATACTTTCCAAGAGAATCACTTTATTTCAACCCGATCGTTCTTTTCTTTAATGCTTGATACAACAGGGCAATCAACATCAGGAACTGGAAATGTTAGAATTGGGGTAGCGAGAGCCCCCAACGAGGTGGTTGTGGTAGACCCTCCAGAAGGTACATGACATTATGTGTTATGATTAATAACTTCTAGGATAGTCAGAAATGAAACTTGATTTGGTACCAATAAATGGGGCTGTAACACGAACATGTCAACTGGTGTTTAGATGAGAGTATACAAACACGTAAAAACTTGTGTTAACATTTAATTTAGGTGGACCCTAAAATAGCCATCCATATATTATTTGATTTCAAATAATTTTTATGGCCACTGCCTCCTATGGAGGTGAGGCCATAATGTTGACTTGGTTGAGTGAGTGAGCGAGCGAGTGAGTGTGACTGTAGAATTCGAAAGGATAGATGGATAGAGGAATGGTGAGGTTCTTGAGGTAGCCACTATAATTTTTCATTTCTCTTTGATATTATTATCATTATTTTAATCATTAATTTATTATTATGAATATGACTATTTGTTACCATCTATTGGGTACTCAAAAAGATGTGGGATGTAATAGTAGTAGCCATATCCAGTCTTAACTGCCTTTTTTTTTTACTTCAGATGAAAACACAAGTGATGAGGAACTTGGTAGACCTATCTTTACTTCATCACCAATAGTACATCAAGTACCCATTGTAGCAGGTACATGTAGGTATACTTTCCACACTTTTTCTGTCTGGAGAACTAAAGTGTAGGGTAGCATTGCTCTTGCAGCTTTAATGAACTTGTTTTCCTTTTTTTCTCTTTTTCTTTTCCTTTCAATTAGGTGACCAGAAAAGAGCAGAGATGTTTGTTGAAAGCCTATATGGTAAAGATGAAGGAAGTTCAATATGTAATTATTTCTGGAGTTGAGTTACAAACGGGATGGGCATAATTATATTGCACAAAGAGATATTAAGAATGAAATACCCACTTGAAAAGACTATGAGAGTTGTAATAACTTGAAAGACAAAACTTATAGCTGAAACTAGTCAATTCATGCTGTTTATAGTCTTTGTAATCATTCATCCTAAAGTTGTTCTCAATTTCCTAGAGTCAGTAGTCACATGCTGTCCTATGGCAATGGATGGCCACATTTTGGCTGCACAGGCAGTAGAAGGTAATAGTGTAATCCAATAATTATATACAAATTTTAAAGGTCAAATATTGGCTTGTCAATCCTAGTTCAAATTATAAATTATTTTGATAGGTTTTGAACATGAATATTGTAAAATAATGTAATAGAAGAAAGGGAGAATAAGTTAAAAAAAGACATGTAATGTTTTTCAGTGGGAACAGTGGAAGAGGAGGTGGATCAACTGGTTGGTGCAGAAGCGAGTAAGTAAAGACTTGGAATGAATCATCTTAATCTGGTCCTGCAAAGAAGTTATGTGCTCAATTGATTCTACATTCTTACTGTTAGACCCAAGATGTGGACCAGCCTATGATTTACAGCTTCTTAGAAAACTAATGGTAGCACATGATGTGCCCCCAGTGCTACCATTCCTGTGCATAAATGCACGAGAAGTAAGTGTGTGAAGGTTTGTAGGGATGATTTTAGATAAGAGTTGCATACAAAGTCTCTTCAGGTTATGATGGACAAGTCACAGTTGGCCTAGTCATAAGCATGTGAAACTTCAGATTGTGTCGCAGTCAGGTTCATGACCTTGCTATATGTCAGGGGGTTTTGTGTTTGAATGAAATACATTCTTTCTCAAAGTACCTATTTCCAGCCTGCACCATTAATGACAACCAGAAAACTTGCAGGAAACCTAATCAAATGCTGGGGATTAACCTCTTAGGAGCCAACAGCTATACATGACCTTGTTTCTTGAGCTAACCGCCTCCCGGTTAGCTCAACCGCCTCCCGGTTAACTCAATTGGTTAGAGCACTGGACTGTTGTGCGGGAGGTCGAGGTCGATGGTTCGAGCCCCGGCCGGACCAACACTCAAGGTCTTGAAATAACTGAGGAGAATGCGCTACCTTTCTTTAATAAGAAATGGATAGACATTCTAGTATTCTCGGATAAGGACAAGTAAACCGTAGGTCCCGTCTCCTGCATCTATTAATTAGATAATTTGGTTAGGCAGGGGACGTTAAAGAACCCACTCACGAGATTACTGTGATGTGGTCTGGCCTGTTTACTGGGAATTGGAGGGAGGGGGCATCTTCAAATAAGTTTCCTTCGATTGTTTGTAAAACTGCTGATGCAGTCTGGCCAAAGTCCCCCGAACATTGTTGTGATGCGCATTTGATCAGATCGACATGTTAATTTGCGCAATATAAATATTAAATTATTAAATAAATAAATATTAAACTATTATTTCTTCATGGGACTCACATTTCATTAATTCTAAGTTCTAATGTTGCAATTTAGAATCAAGTGTAGTATTACAACTGACTGAGGTCTATCTTGGGTTCATAGTGTTTTTACATAATTGTATAAAATGTACATGTAACTTTGTGTTCATGTTTAGTTTTTTTAGCGCTTTGCGTCCGATTGTAGTGTTAGAATTGTGACATAAAACACGTCACTTAATTTTTTGACATTTCTGATCAATTCTTCCCATTCCCTAAATTATACAGTTGAGTCATCACTAGTTGAAGGTTACATACATCAAATTACACTGAAATGAAATGCATGTCTTATGAAATTAGAGGTTCTGCACGATATTGTTTGGAAGGGAAAGACAAAATAAATGTTGTGCATTTATACAATTAAAAGCAATTATTATTATAACATTCAAAAAAATCTTATTATCTAAAAATTGAACTCAGATGAGAAAGCAGTGCCACCAGGACTGTATTCCTTTGGTGCTCATCCGCTACAAAGCTTCGCAAAAGGCCATGGATACCCTAAGGTACACCTCCTATAAATCTCTGCAATATAACTTCATAACAATCAGAGCAAAGAATTATACAGTGGTCATGCTTTGCATTTCATTTCATTAGGGATAAGTGATTCTAGTTAAACATATTTCAATAATAGCTGAGATGTGCAAGTCATATTGTAGTATTGTATCCATCACTTCATTGAATATAGTACACACTACTGGTTCATTTCAGAGCTTTGTTGGATATATCAGATGTGTTGGGAACCTGCTATCTGTGTGCCTCCCTTCAAGGCAGCAATTTTGATAACAGTGGTACACTGTAAGTGTTTAGGCTTGATTACCAACCTCTGTTATTATTATTGTTATTGTTGTTGTTATTATTATTATTATTATTATTATTATTATTATTATAATTATTAGTTGTTGAGACACTGGTGGTTCTCCTGGTGACTCACATGATTATCAAGCTGTATCCCAAGGAAATCATTTTCAAATTTTTTTCCCACTTTTACCATGAAACAGCAGTTTATTGGACAACAAAAGTCAGCTCTCAAAAGGCATGTAACCTCAAACAGATTTTTCCATAGTTCATTGTCAATCACAACATTGTCTTGGAAAATAAAATTTAGGAAACAAACACAAATTAGTTGTTCAACAAAAATGCATGCAAAAGTAATATGTTTTGAACAGAACCATCCAAAAGAGACATTGTCATGTCCTCAGTAATGTAATGAATTGAATGTCTTATTTGCATAACTTGTGGGAAACATCAACAATCTCAACAATCGAGTGAAGATGTGGAGATCAGGGTGATGCACCCCACATTAACTTCCAACAGGATGATAGTTGGAAGTTTGATAGCAGGTCAGTGCAGGCATCTGAGCTTCCAATTTGTTGCTCAAATTGTAACCTATCAAAGGTATCCCATACATGGTAATCCTGTAGCTGATAATCATAATTTACAAAAATCTCAAATCTCCTGATTTTCTTCTGATTTGGGAGTTTTAAAAAACATTTACAAACAAACAAACCAAGAAATGAAAAAAATTCAAGTGTATGATGTTCTGTTAAATTATGCAATTTAACACTGATAATTATCTCGTTGTGTATTAATGGTATGGATGACTATGTCTTCAAGGAAATGAAAGTAGCCTTACAAGAGAGTTGGTAGAAGCAATACACCAAGGCAAGGAGGCTTCAAATGCTCTAAAGGCTCACAGGTTAATGTTGCAGTGTACTATAACTAACTATTGTTCAGGTTGATCTCATTATAACCATAATGGTTTAAGTTTTGTAACTCAAACTACATTAATTTGAATTTACAGGGACCTCTTGGAAAGGGACAGAGCTATAAGATTACAGCAGGAAATTGAATTGCAAGCTTCTGTAAGTTTGGTAGATCACAGATAAATTGGCAACCATTAAATACACTGTAGATTCAAAATTGTGTAGCAAAGACAGTTAAATCTGCGTATACCACACATACAGCACAAAAATGCCATTGCATGTACATTAGAAAAAGAAGTGTAAACTGCTTATAGAAAGAACTCATGGTGTATATCTTTTTGGTAGAAGAGAAAAATTTAAAAATACAAACAATAAGGAGGAAATTAACTGAAAATACCATTGTTGGCTTTCTGGATAAACCAATCAGACACCACAAAGATAGCACTATATGAACTAGGAAACAAATGTAGCTTTGAGATAGAATAAATATATGAAAATCATATATTTTGAACTGCGGTATTTGATACGTATGATGGACGATCCTCGCAGTAGATAGCGCTATTTGAGCAATAGCGAAATTCAGACCTGAAAAAAAAAAAAAAAAAAAAATCAGGCCTGTACGGGACTCGAACCACTGACCTCTGCGATACTAGTGCAGCGCTCTAACCAATTGAGCTAACAAGCCAACTGAGAGCAGGCCGTTAAGTTGATTCGTAATGAACCCGTGAAAGTGATAAATGAGATAGAATAAATATATGAAAATCATATATTTTGAACTGCGGTATTTGATACGTATGATGGACGATCCTCGCAGTAGATAGCGCTATTTGAGCAATAGCGAAATTCAGACCTGAAAAAAATCAGGCCTGTACGGGACTCGAACCACTGACCTCTGCGATACTAGTGCAGCGCCCGTACAGGCCTGATTTTTTTCAGGTCTGAATTTCGCTATTGCTCAAATAGCGCTATCTACTGCGAGGATCGTCCATCATACGTATCAAATACCGCAGTTCAAAATATATGATTTTCATATATTTATTCTATCTCATTTATCACTTTCACGGGTTCATTACGAATCAACTTAACGGCCTGCTCTCAGTTGGCTTGTTAGCTCAATTGGTTAGAGCGCTGCACTAGTATCGCAGAGGTCAGTGGTTCGAGTCCCGTACAGGCCTGATTTTTTTTTTTTTTTTTTTTTCAGGTCTGAATTTCGCTATTGCTCAAATAGCGCTATCTACTGCGAGGATCGTCCATCATACGTATCAAATACCGCAGTTCAAAATATATGATTTTCATATATTTATTCTATCTCATTTATCACTTTCACGGGTTCATTACGAATCAACTTAACGGCCTGCTCTCAGTTGGCTTGTTAGCTCAATTGGTTAGAGCGCTGCACTAGTATCGCAGAGGTCAGTGGTTCGAGTCCCGTACAGGCCTGATTTTTTTTTTTTTTTTTTTTTCAGGTCTGAATTTCGCTATTGCTCAAATAGCGCTATCTACTGCGAGGATCGTCCATCATACGTATCAAATACCGCAGTTCAAAATATATGATTTTCATATATTTATTCTATCTCATTTATCACTTTCACGGGTTCATTACGAATCAACTTAACGGCCTGCTCTCAGTTGGCTTGTTAGCTCAATTGGTTAGAGCGCTGCACTAGTATCGCAGAGGTCAGTGGTTCGAGTCCCGTACAGGCCTGATTTTTTTCAGGTCTGAATTTCGCTATTGCTCAAATAGCGCTATCTACTGCGAGGATCGTCCATCATACGTAAATGTAGCTTTATTGATGTAAACAGCTGATAGAAAGAAATCATGATGTAATTTTTTTCTTTTTGTAGAAACGAAAAATTAATATAAAAACAAGAATGAAGAAACTGCAAATACAATCGTTGGCTTTATTTGAAATGTATTTTATAAAGTGGTGCTTTGAATTACATATACTTTATTATGAATTCCACTTTTTCAGGAGGCTTTAGACAAGGCCAAAAGCAAACCACAAACAGAGGAAAGAGTAAGTTTAAGTTACTTTGTTGTATATTTTTAAAGATTTTTTAACCTTACATGAGCAGAATATCAACATGGTTCATTAACAGATATATTACTTCCAAATGAATTTCTAAATCTTGGCATGTCCATTTCCATGTATTCTAAATTCAATCACAGGCCCAAAGACCTCAGGACTTAGAAAATGAGGTAAATAATGCAAATGTTCTGGCAATTGTATTTATTAACAATAAATAAACCAGATAATATCTGAAAAGTAGTATTCCAAAAATCCACATTAACAGAAATGCGTATACCAGTAGTATGTATATATTAGTGTATAAGTGAAGGCATCTGTTTTTGCACAGAGTGAGATGTGGCTGTATATAGTGCTATTAAAAGCAAAACAGGAAATTGGGAAATTATCACTTTTATGCCCCATGTTAATTGTCTACTAAATTAAAATAACTCATTGTATATTACTTATATGGCAGGCTGATCTTGGTGAAGGTGAAAATTTGGATGAAACTGTGGTGGATTCTGCGGAGGTAATGTCTGTACTTCCTTGAAACTGCCAAAACTAATATGGCTTAACTGGCTAAAGTGCAAAATTGGACTTTGATTGATTTACTGGATATTCCCAGTTATGGCTTTTAAGAATCCTAGATATATCTTTGTCTGCAATTGACGTGCTCGTCAATTGATGTTCCTAAAAAACTCTAATATGAGGAAAAATCCAGCAAACTCACTGGCGTGCAGTGAATTTGTTCTTCCATGAGTTTCTAAGTGTTGGTCAAATGCTAATTTCCTCATTGTACTTTGAATTTCAACTGCACGTGCAGCACTGCATGGTAATAATTATCAGCAAAGCAAGGTGAAATTTTTTGGGTTTAAATGATGATTATGATGGTTTCTTTGCAACTCTGAACACTGGAGAAATTATTGCCTTAATAAGTCTTAATAAGTCTTGGGAAATACTTTAATATGAGTAAAACTCCAATTAATCATTTTTGTTTAGGTCCGCAAGAGAAAGCTCGCAAGGTTTAGTGAAGGGGTAATTACTTTTTATGATGTATTTCAAAAATTATCCATTGCAAGTCTTTTTTAAGTGAATAGTAAACCTTTCATTTTGAAAACAACTTTGAAGACATAGGTGGTCAAACACAAACAAGTAAAACTTGATCGTTTTATATATTTTGTAGGAATCTTGTAAATATCCCCATAATAATGAGAGTGACTGTGATGAAGATAGTAGAATTGTAAGTATCGTAAGTGGTTTGAAATGAAGTATAGTTACTATTTCAAAACTTGAAGGAAAAAGTGCAGATCTTTTGAAGAATTTATTTGATTAAAATGTATTTTCTTTTTTTTTTGCAGACTTTCAAGAATTAATAATTTGTATTTTTGTAGTAAAACTTAATCCATAAATTTTCATTTCTATTTAATTTTTAGTGATTTGTTCTTAATAAGTTATTATGTATTACCCATATTCATATTTTTATAAGCAATACAACTATTTAAGTTGTGATACAAGTTGTGGATGGGTTTTATTCAAATTAAACTTCATTTCCCTTCCTTGATGTTGTTTTTTCTTCAAAAAAGGTATGAGATATATTATCAATAGTTTGTCTATCTGCATGTCTTTTGATGCTGTCAATACAAATAATAATAAAACTGAATGAGGTCCAGTTTCAGCACTAGGCAAATATAAGTGTATTCAACATCTCTCATTGTATAATAATAAACTATAAGTGAATCTCGCAACTTGATTAACTGAATTAAACAGGAGGTGATGATTATTGCCAATGTGACACAAAGTAAGAAATCATTCGTTGAAAGCAGAACGGATGGGTTAGCTCAATGATGGTACAAATAAAGACTTGCACTCTCTAAATGAACTGTTTATTGTATCCATTAATTTCTTTTCTGGCAATAGAGAGGTTTCACATCATTTTGATTTCAGTATCAACAAGATTACAAACAACTATGCGCGTGAAATGAAATGAAAGAAAAGTTCTTTTCGTCGATATGTAATGGTGGCCTTAATAATTTCTTCTTTCATACACTGTTGAGGGTCTTTAAAGCAAAACTGATTTCAAAAGGTTTGCTCAGTGATCATCTAAACAATAGAGGCTCAAACTCCCTCAGTTAATAGTTGATATTATCCATTCATTCATTTCTGATCATTAATATTGGTTCTCACAACTACAATACCCCCCTTCCTGTTAATCCAGCCAAACAACTGAAATAAATTTGAATTTATTCAATTTAGAGTTTATTTGCATTTGCACACGACCCCACAAGCTGTTCAGCTTTAAACATTATCGTGTCTAAATAAAGGTGTTATTATACTGTTGGCAGTTATGAAAAGTTTATATAAGTAATTTTGATTTCAGTAATTTTGATTTTCAATTTACAATAAAGCGAAGCACTTGTCAAACTTGAAAAGTAGTATTTCCGTAATGAAATCGACAGTAACACAAGAATTAACATTATTCCAAAGTTAAGCAAAGTTGAATTCGAAATCTGTCGAAGTTCTCTACGAATTCTCGGATGACTTATTTGCTCCACGTGATTTTTTAAATGCAAGCGTAAGAAAGGCAAATATTGTCTTTCCTTAAATTTTTTTATGCAGAGATGTATCCGTTGATAAGAGAAAAAAAAGAATAAATGCTGTGTACTGTAGGAATTCAGCTCACAACCTCTCGCTTTATGGGCTACCAGCTAGTTTTACAGTCAGGGGTCTTAAAATCAGGGGTTCTTACAGTCAGGGGTTCTTACAGTCAGGGGTTCTTACAATCAGGGGTTCTTACAATCAGGGGTTCTTAAAATCAGGGGTCTTACAGTCAGGGGTTCTTACAATCAGGGGTTCTTACAATCAGGGGTTCTTAGAATCAGGGGTTCTTACAGTCAGGGGTCCTACAATCAGGGGTTCTTAGAATCAGGGGTTCTTACAATCAGGGGTCTTACAGTCAGGGGTTCTTACAATTGGGGGTTCTTACAATCAGGGGTTCTTACAAGCAGGGGTTCTTACAATCAGGGGTTCTTACAATCGGGGGTTCTTAAAATGAGGGGTCTTAAAATCAGGGGTCTTACAGTCAGGGGTTCTTACAATGAGGGGTCTTACAGTCAGGGGTTCTTACAATCAGGGGTCTTACAATCAGAGGTGTTACAGTCAGCGGTTCTTACAATCAGGGGTTCTTAATCAGGGGTTCTCATATTCAGGGGTTCTTACAATCAGGGGTTCTTACATTCAGGGGTTCCTACTATCAGGGGTTCTTACAAACAGGGGTTCTTACAATCAGGGGTTCTTAGAATCAGGGGTTCTTACAGTCAGGGGTTCTTAGAATCAGGGGTTCTTAGAATCAGGGGTTCTTAGAATCAGGGGTTCTTACAATCAGGGGTCTTACAGTCAGGGGTTCTTACAATCAGGGGTCTTACAGTCAGGGGTTCTTACAATCAGAGGTGTTACACTCAGCGGTTCTTACAATCAGGGGTTCTTACAATCAGGGGTCTTACAAACAGGGGTTCTTACAATCGGAGGTGTTACAGTCAGCGGTTCTTACAATCAGGGGTTCTTACAATCAGGGGTCTTACAAACGGGTTCTTACAAACAGGGGTTCTTACAATCTGAGGTGTTACAGTCAGCGGTTCTTACAATCAGGGGTTCTTACAATCAGGGGTCTTACAAACGGGTTCTTACAATCAGGGGTCTTACAATCAGGGGTTCTTACAATCAGGGGTCTTACAATCAGGGGTTCTTACAATCAGGGATTCTTACAATCAGGGGTTCTTAAAATCAGGTGTTCTTACAATGAGGGGTCTTATACAGTCAGGGGTTCTTACAATCAGGGGTTCTTACAGTCAGGGGTTCTTACAGTCAGGGGTTCTTACAGTCAGGGGTTCTTACAATCAGGGGTTCTTAAAATCAGGGGTTCTTACAATCAGGGGTCTTACAGTCAGGGGTTCTTACAATCAGGGGTCTTACAGTCAGGGGTTCTTACAATCAGGGGTCTTACAGTCAGGGGTTCTTACAATCGGGGGTTCTTACAATCAGGGGTTCTTAAAATCAGGGGTATTAAAATCAGGGGTTCTTACAATCAGGGGTATTACAGTCAGGGGTTCTTACTATCAGGGGTTCTTGCAATCAGGGGTTCTTAAAATCAGGGGTTCTTACAATCAGGGGTCTTACAGTCAGGGGTTCTTACAATCAGGGGTCTTAAAATCAGGGGTTCTTATAGTCAGGGGTTCTTACAATCAGGGGTCTTACAATCAGGGGTTCATATCAGTGTGTTTTATATGGAGTGATGTGCCCAGATGTTGATATCGATCGTCGATCGTGAAGGTCAGAACCGTACTTGACATCCAGGGGTTTTATATTTGTACCTCTATATAGTCGCTATGTAACGATGATGATTTACATAAGGGGGTTTTGAATAAAATGTCATGGTTGTTTTATATAAGGGTCTGTTCCCAGCTATTGATAATGATCCGTAAACACAGTATTCTCTATCTTCTTCCTCTCTCGACTATCGTCTTTTTCATCTCTTTCTTCTCTCCGGATATCGCAAGGTCAAAAGGTCATAGCCTCGTCACATCATAGCTTCCAAAAGTTCAGTCAGCAAGCCACGAGGGTAAGCCCTCGGGCAAATCTCCTTCTTGTACTTCTCTTAAGCCAGCTTTTATACATTTACTTTAGTTATCTAGAATGTTCTATTACTATTTATAGCGTATTACAAGTTGTACTATTTTTGGAAACTGCTGAGTCACATGAAAGAAGTTTCTGGAATATTACAGATTATAGATAATTCTAGAAAAGTCTGGGATTGCGTGACAGATTCAGTAAAAATAATTCGATCCTCGTAACAACTTGTATGGTTGCCAATTCTTGTTCTATTTTCTCGATCATCAAAATACGATCGCATTAATCCCAAGGCGGAGTCAGACAGTCCATATGCTTTCAACTTCGCCAGTAACAAATTCGGATGTAATGAGTCAAAAGCTTTGCTAATGTCTGTGGATAATATCACTGATGCATGCCCTTTGTCTGCCGCATACTTCCAGTCTTCAGTAAGGCGTATTAAGGTCATATTAAGGTCTTTTTTATCCTTTTTTATCCTTGATTTTCAAACATGGCTTCGGGTCCGCTAACTACTGGAACTTTTGAGAACGGGCCCCAAATCCGTTTTCAATCGTATCAACGCCAAGTTCTTACGTTCGTGTAGCCAGCTATATTACAATCCAAAGATCCCAGATATGTGTTCTCATAAAACATAGTTAACTATGCATAAAAGCACTCTAGTTTATTATTTTCCATTTTTCTGCTTGTAGCACTCAGCTGAGTGTTCTTAACGACTAAAAAGTAACTTAGTATGCCTAAAAGCTATTAATCCCCCTGACTAATAAGCTCTTCTAATAATAAATTGATTTTGTATAATAGTAATAATTAACAAATGGTAAACACCACAGTGTACACTATTGAGTTATGGATGCACGCGGGAGGTTGCTAAGCACGAAAGAAGCGTAAGAGTCGCTCGAGGCGATAGCCGAGAGCGACTCTAGCTTCTTGAGTGCTTAGCAAACCTCCCAAGTGTATCCATAACTCAATAGTGTACGCTGTGGTGTTTACCATTTGTTTTATAACATAACATTGATACATTGTAGCTAAAGAGTTCCCTTTTATTTAACAAATCTTACGCGACCAGAAAAAACAAGTGCGCGCGGGAAAATAGTCTTTGCATTTGCTCACGTCAGCAGCGTACACCCATGGGCAAATGGGGGACGCTAAATTGACCAATCAGAGCGCGCGCTTTACTTTGGTTATGTTATAAATTGATTTTGTGAACACAGGGCTCTGTTTGCTTGACCGCAAATATCTCAAGTATACTTCCCTCTAAGCTATGAAGCTTCGACAGCCAGGGTTAGTGAGCTTGTGTTATAAAACCGAGTTTAGCTAAAGTAACAGAACAATCCCTTAAGAACCAGGTAGTTAGGTTTCAATACAGTTTTGGTTCATTTTCTTGGGATTTCTATAAAACTTTGGCACTGAGCTACGTCACGAAGTTTTTCATTTTTTCGGTTGGCTTCTTCCTGACGCAGATTTTCTTTAGTTGGTTGGTTGTGAGTCTCTGGTAGAGTGAGGCAAACAACAGCAGCTGCCACGGCCAAACCAGCCATTATTCCAAATGGAAGAAATCGGTGGACGGTTAGCTGTTGAGTAAAGGAGGTTGAGTATTGGGACGTTATTTGAGTATTTGAAGGAGGTGTATTCACTAGATATCAAATCCCAATTAAAGTAAGAGCTCGGTAACCTATAGGAGAGGTAAATATGTTGGTCTCTTACCAATAGCGGAGCGAAGGCTGACAATAAAGCACTTACACGGGCAGCAGCTGTTGATGTACCCATGGCAACGTTCCTGCAACAGAACATAAAGAATTAAGATGATCATAGGGTACTGTGATGTCAGGTTGGCATAGCTTCATTATAGTGTTGCCTCGTGACGGGGCATTGCGCGAACGTATAAGAAGTTTTCTCCAACAATAAAGAATAGTCGGTCGATGCGTAAATGGCGTCTGTGATTAAAACAGCTATTTCGTCTTTGACACTGCAGACCGGAAGAGAAATCAATTGATCGGATACGTTATAAGATAAAATGATAATATATATGGAAGGAAAAAGAGAATATTATTTTCGATATGGTGACAGAATTGGTCGGAACAGCTCATAAAGTTCTTCTCTAGCGGTTCTAAGCCACTGAATTACCTCAAAGTCGTCGGAAACATCTCTGCGGTGAAAATGTAAATCAAAGTGAATGCGATGGCTACAGCAAGCCTGGCAACAACCATGGACATGAAGATTTTACCAATCAGATAACCTACTAGCAAAATTTAAACGTTAACTCTTATCTGAGAGGAAGATTCTTTCATCATGCTGCTACACTCAGCTTTGGTAAAGGATCATTAATGGAGCTAGTATTGCAGGAGCATTAACAGACTCATCGAAAAAGCCCTTACTAGCGATCCTCCTCAGGGAGGTTGTGGGGTCATTTCCGGCATTACTATTCAGTAAGGATTAATTACTACTCGTCGTTAATGAGACAATTTGGTGAGACAATTTGGTCATTGCAGCAGGAAAATACGCCTCTGATAACGACGTTCGCGTTTGGGGCCGTCCCTGACGATGCCGTTGAGCGGCGAAAGCTCGGACTTGTACAATATTTACAGTAATTCAAGGCCACATTAGCGTTTTTGTTTTACCCAAAATGTTACTGAAGGACAACATTCAAAGTTTGACTTCTATGTTTCGCCGCAAAATTGTTATCTAGTCTCCCCGCAGTATGTTCTCTCCAAAAAAGCAATTAATAGTCAAGGGGAAATATAGCTTTTTGAGAATATT
The DNA here is from genome assembly GCF_964205215.1 of Stylophora pistillata. Taxonomy (NCBI): domain Eukaryota; kingdom Metazoa; phylum Cnidaria; class Anthozoa; order Scleractinia; family Pocilloporidae; genus Stylophora; species Stylophora pistillata. Next base: position 44,072,471 of record NC_142521.1, read on the forward strand.
TCAACTCTCCTTTCTGTACGAACAGTATTAATTGAATCACCCGTTTTCTAGATTTTGCAGAGTTGATCAAATGATAAGATACATTTCACCTTTGTCGTTATCCTTGTCTGATAAAAGAAGTGCACCAACTGCTCCCACAGCCGATAGAATAAACGATACCACAATGATCTGCTTTCGACGAAATCTAGATGTCAAGATATGAAATGAACAAAACTTTTCATGGGAGCAAATAAGAATTCAACTATGGTTAAGTTCAAAATATATAATGGGAAAATTACCTATCTCACAAAACGTTTAGAACACGAAAAACTAAACTCAAAAAATTTCATATAGTTGACAGATAGTATAGATGACACAACAATCGATGAATTGACCAGAGAATCGCTCGATCGATCGATCGATCGACCGATCGATGATATCATCCAATGAATGACTCATTGCTGCTGATTGATAAATTGGTTGAGTAATTGACTGGAGTGATTTGATGATAAAGAGGGGACATTTCTGTAGAAACTGTGGTGCTTCGGTGCTACGTCGTTGTGTGGTTTTTATAAGAAAGTTTGGTTTAATCAACTGAGTTGATAATGTAATTTGGCCACTATAGAGTGTTTCTAGGGCTAACGTTACGGTTCCAAGTGTTAGCCCCTCGTCAGGGTGAATGAAGAGCTGACGCTCGTAATGTCAGCCTTAGAAACTCTCTGCAGCGGTGGCCAAATTGAATTATTAACTGAGTTGATGAAACCAAACTAACTGATTTAATGGTACATTGGTTTACTGATTGGGATAATTCTTTAGTTAAATAGCTGGTTCCGTTATAGATTTTCTTACCTGACCGCCAAAACAGCAGATAGAGGGTATGCTATTAAACCGGCAACAGCAGCAATGACAACATTGATGTAGGTATTGCCCCCAATAAATGGTGCACTAAAAGCTGTCGCCCAGTAAATAAAAGATACTGCAAACCTGATTATGAATTTAAAAAAAATAAATAAAAAATAAAATAAGTAGTTTGGGAGGTGATGAAAGTCTCTCCATTCTTATATAATCCAAGTTCGTGCACAGTCAATTTGCAAGATTAAACTCTTATTAGTTATTCCTGAGCTGAATTCAAAAGACAATTTGTTTTCAGAACGAGAAAGTATTAAGCTTGTTAAGAGTGATTAGAAGACCTTTAAAAGAGAGACAAATACTTTTTAAAGAGAGGATACACTTATAAAACAACAGGTACATTATGAAATTTTCAGGCAGCAGTGTACACCTGCAACTCAAGGCAAAGCACAACTTATATTGCAATACTTTTGATGATGATGAGTTCAAATCCATCGTATCAAATCTAGCAAGCAAACTTACCACATGAGCCAAGAAGCGAGTGTCCTGTGAACCATCCCAGCCGACATAAACAAATCACGAAAGTCACCAAGTCGCTCAATATTCTCGTCATTGGGCAAAAGTAATGCCTCTCCTGGCATGCTTTTACCATTCGCCTTAGCAACTTTACTAAGTATGTCTCTCGCTTCCATCACCCGACCTTTCTTGAGAAGCCAACGGATGGACTCCGGAATAAAACTAAGGGACAAGAAGTATTGTGATCTCGACAAACACAGTGAACATCTCAAGATAAATAAACAAATATATGAATAAAACAGTTGGAAATACAAGAGAGTTTCAGGAGACGATGCTAACAATTTTCAGGGGAAATAGATATAAGCTCCAATTGGGGGAGATTTTAGTGATTTTTTACATTCATTTAGTTAATTAGTGTGACCTTGCTAAACTAAAAGAAAAAAAGAAAAAGAAAATTGTATGCCTTGTAGTCTGAACTATGTGATGAGTGCGCATATTGTGGGGGCATGTTAATCTCTAGTCTTGAGAAATGGGTTACTATAGCACTGTACTAGCAGTGAAACGTGCTACTTACAACCAGCCAATTACAAGCATGCACCCAGGAGCTCCTGTGACAATGGTCAGAAGCCTCCAATCTCTAATGGCATAAGCACATCCGGCTAAGGCCTGACTTCCCACTGCAATACCACTCCAAACGAGTGCTCCTGCGGCACCCCTGTGACGTATCCCAGAAAACTCCATTGCCAACACAAACACCGGGATGCTATACCCTCCTGTATGTTAAAAAATAAAAATAAAACGGACAATGTTGTTCCTAATATACTCAACAACCATGCATCTACATGGGGAAGGAGGGATGTTAACGTTTAACCCCTTATTTTTGGAAGGATTGACCATAGTACTCAGAGGTACTTCCATACGAAAATCTTTCGTCTTGAGGTCTTAATTTTACCCTCTTTTGTGCATATTTTAGCCGAAAGAATTACCCTCCGGTATTCCCTACATGAAAAAAAGTTTACACCCTTTAAGAACCTTTTTAAGAACACAGCCAAAAGCAGCTTAAAATTGCTCAGGGGGAAATTTCCTTGCTTTTCCATATTATTCAAGTCAGTAAATCTACAGCTTTTCATGATATTTGAAACCCGAAAGGTTTCCCATTTTCGGCAGCATCATTCGTTATGGGCCGTTATGGGCCGTTATGGGCCGTTATGGGCCGTTATGGACCGTTATGGGCCGTTATGGGCCGTTATGGGCCGTTATGGGCAGTAACCCACTTCTCCCCGGAGACATAGTACTTAGGTCCGGAGAAGGATTTCCATTACCTCAACTGACACACTTTTACGATGACAAGCTACTCGAGGTAAATGTTGCTTACCCAGCATAAAGCCAACTATGCTACGACAAAGAGCGAAAAACCAAAACGTCGGTGCAAATGCAGAAACAAAATTGAACAGCCAGCAGAAAAAGCCACAGATAAAGAGAGGGCGCTTCCTGCCAAACTTGTCTGACAAAGTACCAACAACAATGCTGCCAACAAAGAAACCTGCGAAGATCACAGAGGTTGATACGAATCCCAAGGAGCCGCGGTCACAGACAAGGTTGAACTGTGATTTAAAAAAATAACAATCAGATACGCGAATTGACATCTCATCAGATATGTTACCTTTTGTATAAACCCCAGAGCTTATTAACAGACAGCTTACAACTTAAAGCTTTTTTTTTTTTTTTTTTTTTTGGGGGGGGGGGGGGTAACAATAGTTACAGAAGATATCACGCTAGCTCTTTGCATAGGGGATTTGATCCAGGCACCCCTCCCCCCCTCCCCTCAAGGAATATGCAACGATATCCATCTCCGTATCCTCCTCCTCTTGGTTTTTTTTTTCTTTTTAGTTCTTATAAAACACAGATTTCTGTTTAATTTTGCCGTAAACATATCTGGTTCCTTTATCTATCCGTACCATGATTTTTTAGTAGTGAGAGTTCGTGTTTTGACAGACCGTCCTTGGATAGCAGCGACCTGAAACAAAATTTAACTCTCCCACCCTCCCCTGGGTGTGATTTGACATAAAAGCGCTCAGGCCTAACATTCGAAATTCGCACTCGTGTTGTAATGGCGATTTTCGCATTTCCTTCGTGAATTTAGCCAAAGTAAGAGAAGCGATTTTGAATTTTCCCCCGTAATTTTATAAGTTTGTTTGGTAGTAATGCTATCGTGTCGCAATCTCTTACAAGCGCTGCATCTGCTACACTTGTACTCAAAACGATAGTCCACAAAAGGCATTGTCTATGAATTTGATCAGGTTTACTGAGCACAAACCTCAGTGACAACTGATGTGAAGTCGTCTTCGAATTTCCAGTCTCCCCTTGAGATGTTACATCTGTGTTTGTATCTCTCGTCTCTGATACTAATGCTGTCTGTGAATGAGCAAGTGGAGTTATTTATACATTTCCAGTTGGGTTCTGAAGCTATAAACACCATGATCATCACGGGAACAGCCCACCAAAAGAGATAACATAGATTAAAAAACACGTTGAGCGCAATCTGGTAGCGACCAAAACTCCCAATCCGTTCAAAAAAAGCATCTGTCGTCAGTGCCATTGTTGAACAAAAAGAACAAGCAAATGAAATACGTTTTTAAGTGAGTAAATGATCTGAAAAAGTTCTGTAATCCTAAAGTCACGAGAAGTCCACGAGAAATGATGCGAAGGCGCTGCACGTGCTTTTATTCATTTTCTTTTTTTTTATCTTTTACTTTTTTTTTAAATTTTCATGGCCTAATGCCTCCTATGGATGCGAATCCATAATGTTGTCTTGTTGAGTGAGTGTCACAATAGAATGGGAACGACCTCTCGACCTACAAATAAGTCTGCCGGGTTTTACACGGTATTCCACGTTCTTGGCTTTTGCATTGTGTTTCAGAGCATCTTCGGTCGATCAACGCTTGGTGACGATTTTTTGGGATCACTTCGAATGTTACTCGGATTAATACGTGATCGCACTGTTTCTCGGTGCTACTTATTGTTTGATTCAGAATATTATAGAAGACAATAAACACCTCGCAATCATTTCAGGGTGGCGCATCAAAAATCAAGGCTTTAGCTTGCGGAAATGTATTAAAAGATCTGATCGGCGCATCATGAAAATTGCTCTCTTTGAGGAGAATCAACGAATTATGCCCAGCAGATCCAAAGATATAATTTTTTCAGTTCTATGCCGTGACACCACAAAAGATGATAAACATCTAAACATAATTTCACAATGGCGTCTTCGGCACGTAATTGAAAAAAGAGTTTTCTTGTAGAAATATCTAAGAAGGTTTTATTTGCACATCGTGGAAACTTTGAAGAAAAATTGTATTTAGTCCAAAAGAGAGCATTTTACCAATTTAATCGGCGATTGATGTATAAAACGAGCCGCTAAATTTGCCAGACGAGCAACTTGAGTTTCGAAGTACGATATCTTGAGTTTAACAGGTTACCCTATTTGATGGAATGATGAACGGTGGAATGGTAGAATGGCGGAATATCCTACAAGGCGAAATGCCTTGTTGTATAAAAAAAGAGTCTCACAAACGCGGGATTGCTAAGAAACGGAGAAAGTAATTTATAATTAACAGGCAAAGTTAACATTAAAATTCAAAGAAGCCTAGTTTAATCATCATGAGAACCTAAAGGATAGACCAATAGAGAAACGGTGAAATTCTTGGGCAAGCCCCTCTAAGGAGCTCTACGTGTCCAATTTTGTTAAAACCAATTTTAACAAAATTGGTTTTAATAGCCTGAGTAAATGCCTCAACGTTCAGACCGGATGGCCCGGAGTTTCAAAAATTAAAAGGGAGAATTTTACCACTTTGAGCTCTGATGCAGGCTTGCACACTCACTTATACTGTTTCCGCAGACTGCCTAAACGCGCTATGTGTCATTTTGGTCATTAAGGTCATAGGAATCTAATTTGGTGAACGTGTGTATTATCTGGGGCAGTACAAGCCAAAGAGGAAAGAAGAGGGAAGGAGAGATATCTGAGCCCAAAATAAAAATTTAGCAATTTTTTTTTTCATTTCTATTATTTGTACTTGAAATTACTTTGCCAGTGTAGCGAAAACTTTGAGTTTGAAATGTTTTCAAATTGTGCCCGGAAACCCAATGCATACAGATTCACGCTTACGCGGTAGTGATGATTTAATGATCGCGGAATGGGAAAACCTTAATAAGCTGTCTGCTTTAATATATAAAACCCCACCAAATTATTCTGCATGTACCTGAAAAAAAAATACTCGGAGCGTAGCCTAATTTTTCTTTTTTCCCATTGATGATCCAGATATTGAAACGAGTGGCACATTTTGATATTTAACTTCTGATTGTTTATTGTCAAGCAACGTTTGGCAGCGTTTTACCATAAAGAAAATATCTATTAGCACCTAAAAAAAAGGGAATCATGGTAGGCGTTATGCTCGTTCGTTTTGTCGTAGTTGCTGTTTTTGTTTAGTTGTTTTAGTTGTTTGTTTGCTTTTCAATTGGCTGAGAATATAAGGATAACACATGGCAAAAATTTTGCCCAAGAAAAAATATTTGGCCCGATTTCCAATTAACAGCATGAACCTTGCGTCATGAATAGGGACGGTTTGTTCGTCCGATTGATACTGGCATGCATAACAGCATTGTCCCCCAGGCAATGAGGATTGAATGCAGTAGTTGGTACAAATAAGTATTATGGAGAGTTTGTTACATAGCAATTAAACGATTATAAAAAAAATAGCCACAGGCTTTGTCTTTGCATCTTCCTGCTCATTGTAAGGCTGTAGGATACGAAGAAGCAATTCTTTCTCGTTGGTAGTAGTGGAGCTGTTGTTGCTTTTTCACATTAAAGCGATCGTTTCATCTTTGTTTTCAGGAACAACCTCGTTTTCGTTGTCATCCGCGTCCTTCTTTGGCACACTCTGATCAGAATACAAACTCTCCACGGTTGGTTGATTGAGAGTTTCTGGTAAAGTCATACATCCCATAGCTGCTGCTATGGCCAGACCAGCCATTATACCAAAGGGAAGGAAACGATGAACGGTAAACTGTTGAAAGAAAGTAAATTCAGGTTTTTAAAAGTAAATCCAGTAGATACCTTAGGGACAGAGGGAAGCAGGTGTTTTAAAAGAGGCGACCGTGCAGGGGAAGGTGGGGATAAATTTAGAGAAGTGCGGGGCTATCGGAAAGATGCCATGAGTAAAGGTTCGACTGTATTTTGTAAGTTGTTATTCCCCTGGCACCTGATAATAATGTATTCAATCTGTCCGTCTGGTTCCTGGGCATTTCTCTCTTCGTGTCTGCTTTTGCTTATTATTTACCTATTCATTCATTTATACTGTTGTTGTTGTTGTTAATATTTAACTCGCCCTTACGCCTGAGGGGGGAGGGGGGGGGGAAGACAGGTCTGTCTTTGTCTCAAATCCGAACGATTATAGTCTATGTCGACCTATTTGTTTACTTGCTTGCCACTTTCACGGGATTCGTTCTAACTTTCTATCTTGTGTATCCAGCTTTATTTCCTTTGCAGAATTTGTTTGTTCCAAGTTAGGCGTGATTACTTGTTTTCTTTAACGAGAAATCCTTAAGCAAACCACGCACACCAAGAGATATAATATATCGCACTAACAGAGTAAAGGACATATAAATTGATTATTTACCAAGAGCGGAGCATAAGCCGAGGCAAAAGCGCTTACACGGGCTGAAGCCGTAGATGTACCCATGCCTACATTTCTATGAGAAGAAAAAAAAAATGTCAATTTTCAGGTAAACTGTATCAATTTATTACCTTGTCAATCTGATTATATCATGAGAATCATTTATTCTTCGTCATTTGTAAACATTTACAGTAAGTCCAAGGTTAAAGTTAAGAACTTTTCCCTAATACTAAAGCAGGCTCACGCCTCTTGACTTCACCCGTTCACACTATATCTAATTCCTTATCTAAGGGACCGTCTGGATGAAATAAACTCTTATGATAGTTCAAAACGAATGTCTCACAGGTTCATCCAGATCACAGCCACAGAATCCAGACAGATCTTGGACTCATTCATGCAACTGCAGTTGAAACTCTTTGTGAAGTCAACGAGTGGCTTTCAGAAAATTCCAAATGAAAACCTTTTGAATATGTACGATTTTTAAAACACTCCTCCAATGTGGGGAAAAAGAGAACAGAGGCTTTCGAAATCGGTGACGTAAGGTGCGTCACTATGCCGCCACTTATATCAGCGATTTTTTCCGCTTTAATGAGGAGGACATGAGCAAAGACTTTAGGAGGTCTGTTTTTTTTTTCTTTTTTTTTTAGATAAAAACACACTAGCATAAGCAGCTAAAAACAAACCGAGTAAAGTGAAATTTTTACTCTGTTATGATTGACGAGTAAACGAATACTTTAAAAAGCGCATTGAAATGACCGACATTCTAGAAAAAAAATAGGAGGAGCCATCTTTTAAACAATACATCTTTCAGTTTACCTTATAGTCGTTGGAAACAGTTCAGCAGCGTAAATGTAAACCAAGGAAAAGGCTATTTCACTATTAAACCTGGCAACGACCATGGACATGAAGATTTTCCCAGCCATGTAACCTGGGGTAGAGAAAAATCTTAAACTGATTAGTAATAACAAAAAGAACACTTATAGAAAGTCACGGTCAGAAAAAGCCTGGGGAGCATATTTAAAGTTTATTCGAGGGCCGAATAGAGAGTTTCTATGATCGTTGTTCATGGATGAACAGTTCCGTCAAGAGTCTGACGATTCACGAATTTTCCATCCGAAATGAAATGCATATCTTAGTGCAGCGATATGAAAATTCCACCAATCGCTGCAACTTGGTGGCTGGTTAGTTTGTGAGTTTTAATCGTTAATTATTGAAAAAAATCTTTCCTCTATGATAATTAATTTGTGAGTTCTTCACCTTTATCGTGTTCAGCTTTGTCTGACAGTAGAAGTGCCCCAATGGCTCCTACAGCAGCTAACAGAAACGATACTCCAAGAATTTTTCTGCGGCCGAACCTGTCGAAATAATAGCAGAAAGTTTTTGATCTTAGTCGACAACTGAACAAAGAAATCGATGGTCAAACTGAATTTGATTTCTCTAGGCTGCTTCACTTTAAAGATATTTTGATTGAATCATCCTTTTCTATGTATGGCAGCAGACTTCAAATGGTATTCAACTTGGAGTGACAATTTTTTTATCTAAAAATATTATCGGTCAGCATATACAATAACCAAGTTTGTAGTCAAAATTTATATCTTTAGAATCATAGACGTTTAGAAACTTTAAAGGGACAAATAAGAGAGAACAGATATAAAGAGTCTCTTTACTTTAATAGTAATACTTACTTCATCGTCAAAGCAGCACTTATTGGGTATGCTGGCAATCCAGCTACGTTAGTTATGAGGACATTTATGTAGATATTTCCACCGACAAAAGGGGCACTAAAAGCTATTCCCCAGCTGATAAAGGATGCAGAGAACCTTATCATGACGGGAGAAAAGACAAAGATAGAGAGAAATTAGGAAATTGAAGTTAATTTCAAAACAATTGCTAAAAGGGCACATTTCTGGAAATAATCACGACAACATTTTTCAAGTGTGATTTATGAAGAAAAAATATATTGAACAACTCGTGGATCATTTATATTAGAGACATAACTTACCACATTAACCAGGAACCTAACGTCTTGTGAATCATTTTGCGTGACACAAACAAATCTCGGAAGTCACCGAGCCTCTCGTTCTGCTCTTCTTGTGATAACTCCAGTGATCCAGTGGGCATTTCTTTTCCATTCAGTTCAGCAACTTTACATAAGATTACCCTGGCCTCCTCTTCTCTCCCTTTCTTTAACAGCCAGCGGACAGACTCTGGGATAAAACTGAAGGCGGCAATAGGGTTAATACAAAATAAATGAAGATAAGTCCTTTTGATCATTGGAGATAACAATTTTGGCTTATAATTTGGTTTTATCAACTTAGTTGGTGATGTAAATTGACAATCAGAAGAACCTAAAGAAGTTGGATACAGACAAGAGTTCCTGGCAGATGAAAGCGAAGGACAGAGCTGCGCGGAGGAATTTGATGGAACCTACAATAAATGAAACAGTCATTGTCACTCCCGACAGACTGTTATGATGATATATGTAAACGTAATCAAGACTAAATAAGAGATTATATCGACTGACGGGTTACCCCACCTAGGCGGGTTACTTTACCCAACTAGGGTCCCCCACCCCCATGTAAATAGACCCCTAGTTTACCTGGCAGTGTTATACGTTGGTGCCTCGGCGTGTTTTTTAGCTTGTTCTTTCGACTAAATTATCAGACATCGACAGAGTCTTAAGAAAATAATAAGGATCGATATCTGTTTCATACTTATCGTTTTCCTGGGTATTCTGGTATTACTGACTGAAAAACATAATTCTCTCGATTTTTCTCAGTAAACTTTGAATCTACCGATATATCCATTGTTGACCTCGGGCTTGAAGATGGACGCAATCAAATCACGCGACTTGCAAACATAAACTCAGTGGAGTGGACTAAGTTCTTCACCTGGAAAAACTGCTTGGTATCTATCACTAAAGTTCTGTTTACTCACAAGTATCCAGCCGTAAAGAATAGTCCAGGAGTTCCAGTAACAACAGTGAGCTGACGCCAGTCTCTTATAGCGTATGCCACTCCAGCTAGGATCATGGTGAACAGAAAGTATCCAGTCCATACCAGTCCTCCAGCTACACCTCTGTAGCGAATGCCGGAAAACTCGGAAGTCAACACGAACAACGGAATACTGTAAGCACCTGCATAAATGAAAACCAGTCCTCAAGTCCGTTGATGCTAGAGCATTTTTCAACTAAGTGTCGCAAGTTCTCCCAGAGTGGATTGTTTCTTTTTTGTTTTGTTTTTTTTTTACTTCGCTCTGTTATAAGTCCGGAAAACTCGCTCCACTCCCTCGAGAAATCAGACGCAGAACAAAAACCCAATCACGACTTTTTCCCGCGCTTCCCCGCGTTTTCTCGCGCTTTAGGCAGGTTGATTGTTTCGAGTTTGAGTTCTCATTGGCGCCTAAAGTTATTTTCCTTTCTTCTGATTGGTCGTTGGGATTTGGTTTCACGACACTCAACATTTAAGCGCAGCGGTATGAGCCTTTCCATTTTTTTCTGATTTTGAACCTTTTCAGCATTTGACTTTTTCTTGTAAGACAACTTCTCATCCATTGTAAAAAAAAAAAAAAAGAAACAGACAGCGCCTCCGCGAGAAAAGTTCAATGTTACCACACTGTCCTCTTCACAACAAAATTGAGATTAGTCGAAATTTCACTTTGCCATTGTTCCATTATTGTTTGTTTAATTATAAAAAGAGGATCCTTTCTTGCATGAACTTACCAATCATAAATCCAACAATGCAACGACAAAGTGCAAAAAACCAGAATGCAGGAGAGAAGGCTGAGATGAAATGAACCAAGCAGCAGAAAAAGCCGCAGAGGAAAAGGGGGCGTTTCCTCCCAAACCTGTCAGAGAAGGTGCTCACAAGGATACTTCCAACGAAAAATCCGGCAAATATGAGAGAAGTGGAAACGAATCCCAAAGACCCGCGCTCACAGACCAGGTCAAACTGTAAAGTTTAAAAATACTCTCCATGATTGCAAGACTTTGACAGTTGATGGATATTACCAAATACTCATCGAAAGAATTCCTTTTTTCTTGCTCTTTTTCTAGCTTTCCTAATGTAAATTTGCCTTTTCAAAGAAGTGAGTTTTGAATTTCATTTTGCAACCAGCATCGCATAATACTAGGACTCCAAAACAACTTGGCGAATTTCTTATGTGGCGAGTTTCTTATGGTGATAAAATTCAATTTCCTAGTGTTTACCTCAGTGACAGTAGAAGTGAAATCGTCTGCAAATTTCCAATCTTCCCTTGGAATATTGCATCTGTACTTGTACCTCTTGTCTCCAAGACTTATGGTGTCTGTATAGGGACAAGTCGAGTTATTTTGACATTGCCAACCAGGCTCCGATGCGATGAAGACAGAAATCATCACAGGAACGGCCCACCAAAATGCATAGGCGAGATTGAAAAATATGTTGAGAATAATTTGGTAGCGACCAAAGCTGCCAATCTGTTCCAAGACCTCATCAGTGGTTAGCTTCATTTCTAAAAGGTAAAAATTAATGAAAATACGGTTTTCTATGCATTTATTTTGAATACACTTCAAACTTAATGGTTTTCTGAAATTTAGACAAAGATCGAGGTCGACTATCAGCAGGATTTAACAATGTCAATAATATCTCATCTACTTCAGGGAAACAGAGCAAATTAACTTTCTTAATTACTTATGTAGTCCTGGGACTCCTTCACCTTGCTCCTCCGGCCCGCCCGTGAGCGGTCGAAACAGAACGAATAGTCCTTTTTACAGCTGTGGGTTTGGTGGCCAAGCCTATGAACAGGAGTGAGGCTAAAGGTGACCCTGTTGTGACAGAGACCTGTATCTACCCAGCATGATAACAGAGAAATTTGCATTTGAAAAGCAGCAACATCTCTATCCTAACAAGATCACCCTTAGCCTCACTCCTGTTCAAAGGCTTGACCACCAAGCCCACAACTGTAAAAAAAAGACTATTGGGGTTTTGACTGCCAGTCTGACCATGATTGAATTTTTCGAGATCAAGTATTTCCACGAAGCAATAGGAAATGAAGACAACACTGTTTGGTCGGGTTGTGGTCGCCTTTAAATGAAGAGGCACGAGGATGGACGAATTTTTTTGTGGCTACTGCCTCCTATAAAGCTGGGGAGGCGAGGCTGCATATGTTATCGAAAGTAACAATAGAAGGCCGAACTTCACCCGATTTTTTGACCCGATGCCATGTCATAAATTTTTATTTCGGATTATCTTCGTAGTTCGACAGTTGCACTGGAGATTGTTGGGCGCAGCATACACTAAAGAAAGAAGAATACCCGTTGAAACAAAGTATGTTGTGCCTAAACAACCCAAAATGTCACTTTTTCAGTTCTTACCGTGACACACCAGAAGACGAAAAATATTTCAAAATCATTTCAGGATGGTGCGGGATTGAAACCAAAACTTCTCCTTGTAGAAATATCTTAATAGATGTGAAAACTAAAAGGATTTTTTATCCATTCGAGAGATATTTTACCGTTTGACTCAGTGAATTTTCCAAGTAGATTCGGAGATTAACTTTTTCAGCTCTTGCCGTGACGCTACAAAAGCTGATAAACAACTCAAAATAATTACACAGTGGCGTCTTCGGTGCGTAAAACAGAAGTAGCTAACTCGTGATAGATGTGATCTGCAAATCGTGGAAACCTTGAAGAATTTTTTTTTCTTTATTTTTTTACCTGAGGAGAGAAAATTTTAATCTTTGAATCAGCCACTGATGCCCAAAAGAGCCGGATAAGTTCTCTATGTACCAGTGGCCTTTCTTTTTCTTTTTTTTTCATTTTATTGTAATTCTTGATAAGGTGGCATAAACTATAGCTCAATGTTTCTTCAAAGTTATCTCTAATATACACACCTTGCGACAAATTGCCGTTAAATCAATTCTAACGACAATTTTCATGTAATCCTATTCATTTGCGATGAAATATGAGCAGATTAAAGTGGCGCTAGCATTCTTCTTCATTCAAAACAATGCTTTCATTGTTTCTTTATTTGTTTGAAGTTTGTTTTCCTGGATAAAATTTAGACAATGAAACTCGTAATATTTCACCGAACAAGCTCATTTTCTTCGCAGACCAACACAATGACAGCAACCGTAACATTCTTACTATAACCTGAACAAAAACACATCGGCATTGAAAATCAGTGGCCAAACAACTCGTTATGTGGTCTAAATAAGTGGTATGAGCGACCAAAAGCCGGTTTGTTATCATTTCACTTTCCCCCTTGATCAATGGAATAACTGAGGGTCGAGGGCTGCACGTCACAAACGATCAAATTACAGCACTAGTAAAAGTAAAGAAAAGCCTGTGTTCTTGACTATAACGTTGTTACTATAACGTTATAATTTGACTATAACGTTAGCCCCATTGGAAAATTAAAAGAAAGAAAATTAGGTCAACCGAGAATAATTATTTTGAGATTTTGGCAACGACAAGTATAATTTCAGACGACACCTACAATTTCAATCTCAGTGCGCATCTCTTTCATAGATGGTAAGGCAACGACGCAAGGATGAGAGGTTAACCATTTCCGATTTTTAATTAACCACGCTCAAACACTTCGTTTTCGTTTCAGCACAAACAGGGTTATGTTTTGATCCTGTGATAAGTATGAAATTAAGTAGGCTTGGCACGACAACAATCGCCCTCGCATCGAGTAAGAAGTTTGTTTACTAAGCTCACCTCGTAAAGTTTCTTCCGCCTGTTTGTGATGATTCTGGTTCGCGTTATGAATGATTACAGCTTTATTGGCTCAGGTTGATCTCAGATTTCCTAGTTTTGTGCCGAGAGCGATAACATGCAAACGCTGTTCATTAAGACAGAAGCCGTTATGGCAAACAACCTTTACAAAAGAAATCACCCAACTATGACTTGACAGGCGCCAACGAGCTTTGCATGATTATTCAAATGTATCATTCAAACGATCTAAAAGCTGGGGCAAGCCGTCGCACAACATCACTTGGAACCTTAAACACGAAGGCGCGCTATAAAAGGAGCTTTAGGTCTCACTGGACCATTTGTCAATCAACCGTCGTGTGATGTAGAACTCTTAAGGTCGGCACACACGACGGGACTAGTCCCTGCGACTAGTCCGTGCGACTAGTCCGTGCGACTAGTCCGTGCGACTAGTCCGTGCGACTAGTCCGTGCGACTAGTCCGTGCGACTAGTCCCGGCGACTAGTCCCGGCGACTAGTCCCGGCGACAAGTCTTTGAAGGGTTTACACGAGGGGACCGGTAGCAGGGACTAGTCCCTTAAGGTGTTCACACGAGGGCACTCAATTGCACAAGAACATAGGAAAATTAAGAGGCAAAAGATGTTTCTTAGTCTGGTGCGTTACACGAAAACAATGAAAATTTGGTAACTTTTCATTGTAGCACTATTAAACATCAACGCAAATGAACTGCACTTATTCAGTCGGATTATTCATGCTTTTACGTGTTCCCTTTTTGTTTTTGTTTTTATTTTTTTATTTTTAAGAGACACAGAGTAAAATAGGGTAAAAATTCCATCAAAACGGCTCCAAGACATCTGTATATGTTTACAAAACTAGAAATAGTTTTTTTATTCTTCAGTTGTAGAAATCTAGAATTCAGGGAAAATTCATAGAAACTGCAGTGTTTACAAATACCTGAAGTCACGCATCAATGATAAACACCAAAACGGTAAATAAGCCAATCACTGACCCGTGATTGGCTTATTTACCGTTTAGTCGCAGGGACTGGTCGCACGAACAGTTCACACGAAGGGACAAACATTTGTTTCATGCGACAAGTCCCTGCGACTGGTCGCACGAATTCAAACCAGTTTGAATTCGTGCGACCAGTCGCAGGGACCAAATTTTAGTCCCTGCGACCACAGAAATATGTAGTTCACACGAAGGGACTTGTCGCATGAAACTGGTCGCTGGGACTAGTCGCAGGGACTAGTCTCCTCGTGTGTGCCGACCTTTAGAGTCAAGTCAGCTTGAGCCACAGCTACTCCAAAGCAGTGAACAGTGGGCGCATTCCTCAAAATTGTTTTATGTATTCATCACAAGACAAGAATTTTTGAGATTTGTATTTCTTTTCTCCAATAGAAACTGTCTTTATTTGTGGCGGTACTTTTGAGATCGAAGTAGGTGGTTCGCACATTACCTCATGCCACCATGCTAGTGGAAGTAAACAATAGATATCTCATTAGCTCCTTTTTTTCGTCTACCAGCATTTAAATTTGACCCGCACACGTCAACGGTGAGTGACAAATGAGCCTTGGTCTTCCCAGGCAAGACTTCCTTATTTAGCGCGCCTTCGTGTTTAAGAAACCACGACGGCGACGGCAAAGAGGACGTGGAAAACAAGAGATCTAATTGGAAGAACAATAGCTCAGCACGTGCGTTTTGAAACTTTGTATATTTCTTAGCCGTCCTATGCAAAACAACAACGTGAAATCGCCAAAATTTGCGTCGTCTGCGAACCGAAACCGCGACGGCAAACTACTTTAATTTGCATTTGGAACTCAACGGCTACTTTATAAGTCATGCTGAAGTTGAGCTGTGGCGCTGTACGAGACAGTGAGCTCCTGCAGCCATTTCTGAAATTCTAACTAAGAGTAGAAATTCATTTTTTAATCGAAGTCTTCCTTGGCGTCACCGTCGTGGTTTCTTAAGGTCCCCCTATTATGGTGGAGGGTAGTGCGCGTATGAGAATATGAAAAATGAGAAACTGCATAAAATCTTGAAAAGCTCGGTGAAATGACAATGTATTTGCGCTGTGCTTATCACCATAATATTTATTTCCTCACTTACCTGTGACATGATTTTTTTCTGGCATCGTTGTTCAATTTACGTGTAATGAATGCTCCTACTATTTAGACTTCCCATATGGTTGCATGTGTTTTCATACTTTTCCGCTTTTTTCTCATAGTTACAGTAAAACGGGCGTTAGCGAAAAAATGGGTATTTGGGCTGAGTGGACATGGAGTCAATTTCCCAATTCCCAGACCTTTCCACTCAAGCGTAAAATTTAGAAAAAGTGAAGCTACATAGAAATCCGGCTCTCTATTCTTTGAGATATTACCTTGCTGTTACTTTGAAATGTGACAGTACTCCAAAGTTCCCTCCAAGAAATCAGCAAATTTTGAGTTACACGCGAGTCTTTTAAAACGATCAAAAATGGAAACGCGACGGCAAACTACTTTAATTTGCATTTGGAACTCAACGGCTACTTTATAAGTCATGCTGAAGTTGAGCTGTGGCGCTGTACGAGACAGTGAGCTCCTGCAGCCATTTCTGAAATTCTAACTAAGAGTAGAAATTCATTTTTTAATCGAAGTCTTCCTTGGCGTCACCGTCGTGGTTTCTTAAGGTCCCCCTATTATGGTGGAGGGTAGTGCGCGTATGAGAATATGAAAAATGAGAAACTGCATAAAATCTTGAAAAGCTCCGTGAATGGAGGGAATTTATGACCCGAATGCACTTTTTGCCACTTGCACTGTCAATTTTGGCATGAAAGTTTGGCAAGTCGTATGTCTTTCCAACAGCATCCAAAATTGCACAGTCCTTTTCAGGGACCCAACCAGTTTGATGTTCTCCTGCCTCAGTTAGACAAAACACTCCAATGCCATACTGAGAACCACATGCTAAGGTCTTTCTCCCCTGTTGATCGGATCAGCAAGACCTTCTAAGCATTCAAGTTTTATCTTTAGCCTGGTGGCAGTATGACAGGTTTAAAAGCATTCATTGTTACCTCACACCTGTCCAGAAACTAAGGAGTCACAACGAAATTCTCCAAGCTGATAACTGGTTTTGTAGTCTCCGCCATTTTAATTCTCCCAGCAACCCTATGC
Organism: Stylophora pistillata; assembly: GCF_964205215.1. NCBI lineage: Eukaryota > Metazoa > Cnidaria > Anthozoa > Scleractinia > Pocilloporidae > Stylophora > Stylophora pistillata. The sequence continues at coordinate 44,089,330 of NC_142521.1, forward strand.
GCCGCTAACTAGTTTCTATGCTTCGAAGTTAAGAGCGGGACAACATTTTAGGGTTTCTCTCGCCAAGTACGCCCATGCTATCTGCTATTACCGAAAAGTTTCCTTTACTTTACCTCGAATTTACCATTTATTTCCGCAGTGCAAGCAGGTAACCAGTCAATAGACACAAGGCGGAATTTTTCGGTGGGTACGGATCGGTAAAAATGCAGGCCATAATGATAATCTACTCCACGAGGGAAAAGCACGTGCGTGGTGTTTTCATTGAAGCAGTCGCCCAGTTCAGAGTTAATTTTTTTAAAGCTCTTTGATGAATATGTATTTTTTTTTTTTTTTGCAGAGATAAATTTCTCTGTATACTTTTCAGCAGCCTCGCGTGCATGTTGTTCTCACGTGGACTTTGGTCACGGGACAAAACTTTTAAAGTCACGTGATCAAATATTTCTGGGAGCCATGTTTGCTGTAAAAGGCTTTTCTTGGCTCAGAAGTAGTTCATGTATGTTGATCATCAAACTGACGAAGAAGAAATGTACAAAAAGACTATCAAAGTCTCAGGATAGATAAATAATTACGCCTTTAGTAGGTTCCTCGATCGTCGAGCTACAAAGTTGAAATGTGGAAGTAGCTAGTACAGATCAATAAGTTTATGCTGGAGAAATGGCCCCCTTTTGTCATTCTTTTACTCTGGGTAAGTTAAGTGAATAAAATTTAGCTTCAGTTAAGTTTAGTTGACTTTCAATAATGTTATTTATACTGCTCAAGGTATAAATGAGTGGCAAGAATTGAGCCTTTCTCCAGAATACCTTTCTATCGTTTTATCTTGATGATCTGATACTGTAGGTTTTATGTGATTCAATATTTATTATATCCTGATGATAATACACAGTGTCAACCTGTTTATCAACTTTTTCATCATTAAATACAAGACAGAAATTTTGTTGAAACAGATAGCCCCGGCCAATAGCTGTTTTAGTAAGAAGAAGGAAAAGTATACACTGTCATATTTCCTACATTAGGATTGTCTACATGTAGCAGTTACTCATGCCAGCATAGGGGCTAGACAGGTGCATGACTATTTTCACATGGGGTTTCTATTTATATGGAAGCCATTGCGCACCTCACAATAACAGTAATTAAAGTGCTACTACGATCAAATTTGGGGTTTCGTTTTTTATTACATATTTCGAAAATATATGTAAAAGTGACTTACCATGCCAAGTTTAGAGTCGAAATATGATCTGGAAGTGTGTTTATTTGCACTACAATTTTCGTAAATGTCCTGCCGCCATAACTCGATTCAGAAAATGACCGGGAGTAGTATTTGAAGGAGTTGGGGCGAGATGTGACGTAGAAACATCAATACGGCTAAACAAGGTACACAAACGTAGCTAATTTCGCATTCAGGACGAGATATTTTTGGAAGCTTTTGAAGGTTCTTTCTTCGCTTTTTTGACTAAAGCGAAAGCATGCCTGGTAGACGTTGTGTTGTTCAGGACTGTGGAAACATAAAGAACGATGAATTGGGGATTTTTATTCATAATTCTCCTGATTCGGGCAGCGTTAGACTAAAGTGGAAAAGGTTCGTGTCTATTCATCGGAAGGATTTCAAGCTAGTGGGAAAATTTGCAGTGTGCTCCGAGCATTTCACAGGGGATTGTTTTACGCTTGCTTTTCCGATGAAAGGCATGAAAAGAAAGTTGAAGAAGGGGACGTTTCCAACTATTTGGAAAAAATCCTTTGAAACATTATCAAAGCGGAGTCGACGATCGGTGAAATTACAATGTATTTGCGCTGTGCTTATCACCATAATATTTATTTCCTCACTTACCTGTGACATGACTTTTTTCTGGCATCGTTGTTCAATTTACGTGTAATGAATGCTCCTACTATTTAGACTTCCCATATGGTTGCATGTGTTTTCATACTTTTCCGCTTTTTTCTCATAGTTACAGTAAAACGGGCGTTAGCGAAAAAATGGGTATTTGGGCTGAGTGGACATGGAGTCAATTTCCCAATTCCCAGACCTTTCCACTCAAGCGTAAAATTTAGAAAAAGTGAAGCTACATAGAAATCCGGCCCTCTATTCTTTGAGATATTACCTTGCTGTTACTTTGAAATGTGACAGTACTCCAAAGTTCCCTCCAAGAAATCAGCAAATTTTGAGTTACACGCGAGTCTTTTAAAACGATCAAAAATGGACTTCGTCTGATTTCTACATTCTATAAGTTTGGTTACTGTTTGCGGTTTTTTTTTTTTTTTTTTCGTCTGTATTTCAATTCTATTCTCACTTCCTGCAAATGATGCTTACATTTTAAGGCAAAGATGTGATTACACCTTGCTTCCATTTCTAGTTTTGAAAACAGCGACATAAAGCTCACAAGGCTGACAGAGCAGTTCGAGCACGAACACCTGCAAAATAATGGGAAAAATTTGTCAAACGAAAGAAAAATACGTCTGTATAAAATCATTACATGTCTGACCGCTTTAATAAAACTATCGCATAAAATCAGGACTACAGTTAATCACATAGCAACGATTTTACGACGGGCATTTGAAATTGGAAAATAAAAATATAAATCTATATTCCATGATAATACCATACCATTCATTCGCTGGCACCTCTCCCGAATATCTTCGCTGAAACTGTTGCTTCTCTTCTTCTTCGCGGTGAACTCTTTCGTTGTAGACCGCGGCTTATTCTTCGGTGGCAAGAGGTTCGTAACTGTCTTCGTACGGCGCAAATTCAGAAAATTCCCCAATCACTTCGTCAACTATACAAGTTTCTTGATCACTTTCAGATGTGCAGGAAGAGGAATCCGACGGAGATGACATCTTAAACGTCTTATAAACGGCTCTAAACACACAAGCTTTTCCCAAATGCGAATATTCTGGTTGATGTTTCTACGTAGCAGTGGATAAATCACGTGGTCAAGCGCAAGACCGCTTTAATAGATCTCACGGGCTATTGTTTTGCAAACTTTGTAATGGCGGACGGTATCTACGCACTTTTCAGTGGGAAATTTCCAGCCCCCGTACGCAAGTATCGTTCCAGTTTCTCGCTATTTGTATAATTTTGAACATATAGAAAAGATTAATGTTGAAAAAACCCGGAAAGAAAAACAAAAATTTTCGTCGTAGTAGCACTTTAAGATCATAGTTTATTGCAGGGTTACCTCCCCCCTACCAACCAGTACCTATATTTACATCTGGAAAAGGTGAGGCACTTTGAGCTTACAGTATCTTGCCCAAGAACATAATGAAATGCTCCAACACTAGACACCAAAACTGGACAAATATCGAGTCCAGTGCACCAACCATTCAGCCACCATGCCTCCTCCTGTGATCCTTATGATTAGACTGTAGTGAATGGGGTCAATTGGGATTAGGGTAGAACCCTCCTCCCGGTTAGCTCAGTTGGTTGGAGTACCGGATTGTGATGTGCGGGAGGTCGAGGGTTCGAGCCCTGGCCGGACCAATACTCATGGTCTTAAAATAACTGAGTAGAATTTGCTATCTTTCTATAATATAAAGAAATGGATAGATATTCTTGTCTCCTCGGACGAGGACGAATAAACTGTAGGCCCCGTCTCCCGCAGGGTTAGGGGTAGGAGATGTTAATTTCCCATGTACGAGATTACTGTGTGATGGATGTCCTCTCCCGGGATGGGATGGGTGGGTATTTGGGGGATGGGTGGGAAGGTGAGATTGTTACATGGACTGAAGCAGCTTCCAGAGGCGCCTGATATGCTGACGTCCGATCTCGGTCTTAACAAAAACATCTTATAAGTGCTATTGATCAGCACATGTAAATATGCGCTATATAAATTGGTAAATTATAAATTATAATCATAAACCCTTATAACGTTGTGTAACCAATAGCAACTTAAGGCGACTTAAGGCGACTTAAGGCGACTTAAGGCGACTTAAGGCGACTTTAGGCGACTTAAGGCAACTTAAAGTCCCAGAATAGGCCTCGGATACTCATTTACCAAGAGGATATATCCTCTTACATTTACCTAATAAGAGTGTTGTCATTTCATTTTTCGAAAGTAATGGAGGTTTGTAAAGATACTGTGATCCGACTCAATGCACTTGCCTCACGTTTCAGACTAGAGGCTATAAAAGATAATTTTACTTT